>NW_017306984.1:641492-696004 GCF_000935625.1 Nanorana parkeri | reverse complement strand
GCCACGTAAACACGCGTCGGGTGCGCCTACGCATGAAAACGACGAACGCGCTACACATCTTGGGTATCGCCGCGCACGCCGGAGTGAGAGCAATAATTCTAGGGCCAGTATTTTGGGGTATCTCTAAATTGATGACCTATGGGGGCTTTTAAAGTGTCTTTTATTGATTTTTTGGGGTACTGCATTTTTGCGCCGTTTCACGGTCGCACGCAATCTGTAAAATGTTGGGTATCGTTTTACTCGTTGTAACCTCATCTTTTATATTTCATTAAAAAAATGGGTAATTTGTTGTGTTTTGGGGCATTTAATTAAATTTGTCACTAAATTTTGGGGTTTAATAAGGAGTTGCGCTAATATTGCGCAACATAAAAAATTTCAACTACCACCATTTTATTCTATAGGGTCTTGGCATTCAGAAAATATATAATGTTGAGGGGTTTTACGTCATTTTCAGGCCTAAAATGTGGAATATAACATGGGTGCAAAAATGGAAAAAAGGGCCTCAGTCATGAAGGGGTTAATCTTATTCAAACTATATTCCTCCCTAAACTGCTGTATGTTGTCCAGGCCTTCCCAGTAGTCCCTCCATGCTCTTTGTTCTTTCCCGTATAGATTCTTTGATCTCTACCTTTATTTGGAATAATGCTCAACTTAGGATAGCAAAATCTTCCTTGCAAGCTGTACGTTGACATGGGGCGCTGTCCAGTCCTATTTTTTTTAAATTTCTTCTAGTGCCCTAACTTAGCTGTGTCTATTATTGAATTTAATTTACCCATCTACCTGTCTTATGGTGGCCGAAGGACTTGATGATTTGCATAGATCTGTACTGCCTAGAAGGGATAGATTGTCCCTGGTGGATATGCCTTTTAGTGTTTGGAACACTTCTATGGGGAATCTTTCTGTCTTTGGTTGTCTTCTAGAACTCAGGACTGCTTCTACCCCTTATAAACCTAAGGAAATACAGTGGGGCAAAAAAGTATTTATTTAGTCAGCCACCAATTGTGCAAGTTCTCCCACTTAAAAAGATGAGAGAGGCCTGTAATTGGCATCATAGGTAGACCTCAACTATGAGAGACAAAATGAGAAAACAAATCCAGACAAATCACATTGGCTGATTTGGAACGAATTTATTTGCAAATTATGGTGGAAAATAAGTATTTGGTCACCTACAAACAAGCAAGAGTTCTGGCTCTCACAGACCTGTACCTTCTTCTTTAAGAGGCTCCTCTGTCCTGCACTCATTACCTGTATCAATGGCACCTGTTTGAACTTGTTATCAGTATAAAAGACACCTGTCCACAACCTCAAACAGTCACACTCCAAACTCCACTATGGTGAAGACCAAAGAGCTGTCGAAGGATACCATAATTTGCAAATAAATTCGTTCCAAATCAGCCAATGTGATTTGTCTGGATTTGTTTTCTCATTTTGTCTCTCATAGTTGAGGTCTACCTATGATGCCAATTACAGGCCTCTCTCATCTTTTTAAGTGGGAGAACTTGCACAATTGGTGGCTGACTAAATACTTTTTTGCCCCACTGTATAAAAGTATTCTGAATGATCCTATAAGCTTTTAAAACTGATGTCAAAAGCAAGCTGCATTTGTCCATTAACACAAGCCCAAAACTCACTGACACAGGCCCTTACAATATATCACTTGCCTCTCTCACTGCCACTGCTACTTTCTCCCTTGGGTGGCAGCTCTTCCAGGGTTCTCAAGCAGATTTTTGGCCAATGACTTAATAGCTGTGTGCCTCTTAATGGGGCTGCAACTATTTAAAGGATCCACATTCCAGCATCTGGTGCCAAAACAATGGTTGTGTTTAAATTTGTGCTCCTTCCCTGTGCACTTGTTTCCAGCCTATAACTTCATTGGACTGGTACTTCCAATGTACCAGCCTCAGCTTTTTGCTTGGGTTTGCTTTTCTTCCACCTGCCCCAACCCTTGGCATCTTTACCGATTCTTCTTCGCCTCTGCAATCTTCCATTCTGCTCCAGTGTGCTTCACAGTCCACGCTCCCCGCTCCACAGAATTTTTCCTGTCTGTGCTGCTACAACTAGGACACCCCAGTTATCAGTGGCCTCTACCAGTGTGGGTTAGCTCCAAACCTCCCTAATGGGGTCCCTGGTGGAACATTGCACCCTGGGGGGATCCCATGGTACCTGCTCATAAGTGAGTTCCCTCTAGACATGTGCACTGCCAAAAAATTTGTTTAGTTTCGTTTGGATTCGGATTTGTATTATTTCGTTTTTCGGGATTCAGGTGTGAAAGTCAATTCGGATTCGGACGAAATTCGTTAGCGGTAGTTCGTTTTCGTTTCTTATTCGTTTCGTGCATTCGTTCGTTTGCAGCAAAGTGACATTTGAGGGGGAAAAAATGTTTTTCTCCTTCTCTAATGTCACTTTGCTCCAACAAACGAAACGAACGTTCGAACGAACTACCGCTAACGAATTTCGGAAACGGAAATTCGGATTCGTTTGCATTCGTTATATCTGTAATTCGGAATTCGGATACATCCAAATGTCCGAATTTCCGAAAATTCGTCCGAATTTCGATTCGGAACTAAATGAATCGCACATATCTAGTTCCCTCTATTCGTTAGATTTTCATGATTTTTTTTTATTTATTATTATTATTATTATTGCTGCCTTATAGTTAACTTCTCACATGTATAGTTTTTCACAGTTCTGTGTTACATTCGTTGTTATGAAATGTTTTCTACAAACATCTATTGTCTACAAAATAGTTCTTGTTTCCTTGGGGCCACTTTTCTTGTTATTGTGAGATGTTTGGGCATTGAGTGTCTATGCCACCTGCCCATTTAATACTAAGATCTGAAGGTATCATAACCTTAATAGGAAATACTCATTGTTTTATACTACCGTAGGGTCTGATTCTCATTTACCAGTGATAAAACGCTAGTGACGAGTCAAGTATTTTTGTATGAAGGAGTCCTGTGTGACCAGTCTACAGAGTGGTTAAAGATGCTGCTGTGAAAAATGAATGGCTTAAATAATTTCAGTGTTTTGAAACCACTGATGTGTACTGAGGATTCAATAACAAAGAAAATCATATTTATTTTTACTGTCAACTACATAATTTTGACACCACTGGGAATGTTTTGTAATAATATTTCTCTGCATTACAGCAATCAGAAAGAAAGTGGATAGGAACTAGGCTTTTAAATCTGAACTCCAGGCAGATATAAAAGACACACATTAATGCAGGTCAATATTCATTATTACCTCCTTGATTGTATGTGTTTAATGCAAGCAGTGCGAGTACCTAAATTTGACATCATATCAGCCTCTTGCAGTCCCTAGACCGCAAAGCTCAGACTGCTGGAGCGAGATGCAACACAAAAGCTAAGCAGTTGTTCTGCAGAGCAAACAGCTGGGTAATTTTATATAATATAGGGGGGGGCGAAAAAAAATGTTCTGCCCCGGGCGCCCATAACTCTGGTTACGCCACTGAGCAGAGTGATGGAGAGATGAGGACATTAGTGTGTCCTTTATCCTTTCACTGTCTGTTCACAGGTGTGAGAGGGGAGGAGACCTGTGAGTGTTACTGAACTGTAGCAGATTTAAAAAAAACAGATCTCTTGCACTGCCAGACGAGGGCGGCTGTGTGTCTGGTAAAGCAGCACGGAGCTGTACGTGCCAATCGTTTCTCGTGTGAATGAGCCCATACTCTGAGAACACTCACACTAGCCCATGCACTAAAGCACTCCGTTTTAGCAGATGGGCTAGTGCGTTGTGGCAGCTTCAATAGTGTGTGTTCTATTGCACACTGCCGGAGCTGTCACTGTTTACATTTTTTTTTTACTTTATGCAGAATGCACAAGGTGTAAACTCCATTCAGCTGCCTGCACGGCAGAGTAGTGACCTGTGGTGTCATGCAGTGTGCTTGCATTAAAATGCGTGTTTGTATTTTGATGTGGTGCACTGCCCACTGCATTGGGGTGTGAATGGGACAATTGTTTTCTATGTGTCCTTGTGGTGACCTGTGTTGATCCGGTGTGATACAACACAGGTCACCACTGTATGTGTGAATGTGCTTGCTGCTGGTCATCATGGCTTCAGTATACACAGCATATTTTCATATTATGCCAAACTAATTCCCCAAAGCACCCTTGATCACTGATGCAACGGCATAATCTCCCTCTTTGCTCCATCATTGGTGTGCACACGGTAGGTAATTTACTCCAAGACATGCTGATAACGTGCACTAAGCTGAGCATGCATGGCTCAATGTACATAAAGAAGAAAACCTTGACTAAATTCCTTATCACCAAGCCTCAGGCGGATCTCTGACTCTATGTTGATGAAGTGTAATATCAAAGCTATTAGCACTAACAAACTTAAACTATAAATAATACAGATACAGATCATAAATATGGAATCCTAATGAGATTAAATTTTTTCCAGTGGACAGGATACCACAGGGTCTTGCATCATCTATGTGTAAGAGTAATCCATAGATGTCACTATTCACTCTCACAGGTAACTAAGAACAAAGTTTTCTACATGCCAAATATACAAATGACTATACGTAGTTGCAATATAATTGTAAGCAGGTCAAAACAATGACATAATAGTAGCCCAATTAGGACCATCTGTTATAAAATTAGATAAAGTTTTATCTAACAAATTGTTACTCTTTTCAATAAATCAGAATGCAAATAGTGGTGAAAGGTCCAGGGTGAAGTTACAGGGAAACTGGAAAGTAAGCAGAAACAGGATCATATGAATCAGAGCATAGGACCAGGAAAACCAAACAACACATAGGCAGCTCTCTGTGCTCAAACTGAGGCTTATAAAGGCTGTAACCTTAATTGACAAGTGGCAGGTGTGAAGATTGTTATCGATAGTAAATGTACTCCTGTGACCCAAAAGAGAACTATAGCCAAAAAAAAAGGTTTGGCTATAGTTCTCTTTGAGAGTAGAAACACCAAAAATAATACAATAAAAATAGTCCATGAAAAGATAAAAAAAATGGTTTTGCTGCAATACTTCCCTTCAATCCAGAGTTGTCCTCAATACTTATTTTGTGCGACAAGGTTTCCTCTGCTTTTTGGGTTCAATAACATCCAGCATTATTCAACCCACTTCCTGTGCCCAGACCATCATGTACCTGCCCCCAGTCTTTGCCTGAACAGTGAAGGATGAGCAGTACGGCAATGAGCTCATCTATGTGTTACTGTGTTGTATCCTTCAATCAGCATGTTCCTTGGCAGCTCCTTTCCTGCTTCTTCCTCTCCTACTCTGAGCTCTGCTGTATAGGGACACCAAAAGACTGATAACAAGTCGAATCTAGGTACTTGAAATGCTTGCATTACAAAAAAATATAGAAATATATAGAAATACAAATATGTAAAGTTATATATATTTTATTACAGTAGAATGTTTAAATTAGTTGAACCTTCTTTTGGTCCTGTCCGCTGATCAGAGAGTTCTGGGAAAAGGTGGCTGATATCTGCAAAAGATTGACTGGCATTGGTCTAGGGTCCGACCCCGCTGAATACTTACTGCACCTGGCTCCTACGCCATTACGTCGATACAAGAAGTCTCTGTTAGTAAGGTATGCATCCCGCTATACTGGAAGCGCACATCAGCACCCCCAATCTCACTGTGGCTGTCGAGGATTGGGCATATTTATAGAATGGAGGATCTCTTGGCCTCTGCTAACCACAGGGTTTCCCAATTTAACCGTACCTGGTACTACTGGACGGAATTCACTGCGTCCCGAGATTACTTAGCCTTAATGGGAGAGGAATAGTGTAAAGTCCAGTTGAGTCTCGCAACGGCAACTGACCCTCTGGGGGCGGAGATGTATGAACGCACTTGCTCAGGATACACCAGTGACTGAGAGTCAACGGCCAGGAATCCATACTGGGTAAAAAGTTGGTTGGCTGTCTCTGATTCCGCACTGGCAAATAAATAGATGTATCTCTTGCATCTGTCTTTCTACCTTCCGGCTCCTTCCTTCCCCTCCCCTTCTCTTTCTTCTCTATCCCCTGACCCAGTGCTACAAGGTATGCAAATACAATTTTGTGCTCTTGTTAATCCAGGTTGACATTAGCCAGCTTGGATAGAGTTATCTAAGAAAGTGCTGATATACGAGATTGTAGAATACACACTCATAAACTCAGATCTATACTACCGCTGCCTGTTTCAAGCTATATTTTGATGTATGTTCTATACACATGTTTTTCTATTGTATTGAAAAAATCTATAAATAAAGAATTTAACTAAATAAAGAATAAAAAAAAAAAAAAGTTAAACCTTTTTTCTTTCCCGGGTCATTGCTGTAGAATATTTGTCTGTAATTTTAATACTTCACATGTACATTGTTGCACAGATTGTCATTCTTACATTCATTGTTACAAAGTGTTTTCCACAAAAACTTGTTGTCTACAAAACAATAGATGTTTCCCTTAGCTATATTTGATGTATGTTCTATACACATGTTTTTCTATTGTATTGAAAAAATCTATAAATAAAGAATTTAACTAAATAAAGAATAAAAAAAAAAAAAAGTTGAACCTTTTTTCTTTCCCGGGTCATTGCTGTAGAATATTTGTCTGTAATTTTAATACTTCACATGTACATTGTTGCACAGATTGTCATTCTTACATTCATTGTTACAAAGTGTTTTCCACAAAAACTTGTTGTCTACAAAACAATAGATGTTTCCCTGGGGCAACAGGTCTTGTTATAGCAGGAGACTTTGGCACTTAAGTTGAGAAGTCTAAGCCACCTGTTCATATAATATAGATTGAATTCATCATGCACATAGCAGAAAATAAAACTAGCCATTGTTGTATGCAGCCTCGGGCTCAATCTCACTTAGCAATGAGAGAATGCTGGGCATAAGTTCAAGTTTATTCATAAGGGATCCCATGTGACCAATGTAAACCGTGGATATTTGAGCAGCGCAGTTGCAATACTTACTGGCCTGAGGAATTTCTTGTGACCACGAAAGATATGAAATTTGCTTTTACTGGGTATTCAATAACAGCCAAGAAAGCGATATTCAGATCTGCTACAGTCTAGATCATTTTGACATCTTTTACAATAGTTTGTGATGAAAGCGATCGTACCCAAGTAGGAATCTCTGACAGTATGTGGCATATGTATCCAAGGAGGTTTCTGTGACCCACTTAGAAGTGCACCTCAGCAGTGTTCCTCCTATGAATTTAAATAAGAAAGGCGTAGAGTGCATGTTGTAAATTACGCTGCTGAACATAACCACTACTTCTAGTAGAAAATACCAAATTCTTGCTACCCTTACATTATATGTATTTGGTGTTGATGGAGCTGATTAATTAGAATGAGCCAGGTTCTTTTTAATCAATTACGGGGTTAGTCAAAAAAGGGTGAAGAGTTTGGAGAAGGCAGGAGAAGTGAACAATCTAGGACAACATAGTTGAATTGGAGAATGTTTCCAAATCAGATATGTTGTCCTAGATTGTTCACTTCTTCTGCCTTCTCCAAGCTCTTCTTCCTTTTGTGAATAACCCTGTCATTCTTTGAGGTACTTATTGCTTATTGCCATATGTAACCCAAGGCCAATCCTGAAAACCCAATCCTTCTTAAACTCCTCTGCCTAGTAGAGAGCACTAAAGTCTTAGTTACCTATCTATAAAAGCTTATTTTAGTAGAGTCAACCTTATGTTGCTTCCATAGTGGTGAGCTTTCAGACCCAGAGCCATTTGGGATAATTTGAATTAACACTACAAGTAGACTTATATGTTTTTTAGATAACCGGAGTTTTGAACGCACATTGTGTATCAGGTGGATGCCGGCTCAGTTCAGCCTACAGAGCTATTTAGCAGAGTGTTTTGGTTTTTTTTGCACTCCGCTTGGATGTGACAAACTGCAGGGTGAAATTTACTAATCCAAAGTGTGGAAGGAAAGAGCAATCATAAATCGATTGCCCTTATCAGTTGTGGGTACAGGGCTTTGGAGGCAACTGGGGGTATTCTGACTCCGATCGTTGTGATAGCGATATATCCCTTGCTGAGACCTCTATGCCTGGCCTGTATAAGCAGATATACTCACTGCGGACAATCCTTGTCAGATAGCTGATGTGTCACTGGTGTCACTCCCACTCCACACAAATTGACTGTAACAATTTGTGTGGAGTGGGAGTGACACCAGTTGAGCAGCCCACAGGACATTGGGAGAGAGACTTGCCTCTATGTCATGTGTGGTGTAGTGGAGAGGCAGGAGTTAAAAATGCATGTGATATGCTGTTTTCATCCTAGCCTGAGGCCAGAGCAGCAGTGCTGTGAGTGAAAGCCAAAAGGTTGGATGTGCCTGTATTTCTGGGATAAAGAACCCCTGTGAGGGTAATCACATAGTTTTGTGAATGTTCATTTAATAAAAGTGGGCAAGGAAGCCCTTAAAAGAAGTGATAAGCGAGTGGACTCCGTCCTTAATGTGCTACCGTTGAAAGCTAATCTCACAATATATATATATATATATACATATAAATCAAACTCCTTCTGCGCTAATATCTGCCCAGCTACAGCTGCCCACACTATTGTGAATATCTCACTCAGAATTACTCAGAATTACTATACATAGTGTGTTGCTAAAGTGTACACTCTATTTCTCTTAATCTATTTCTCTTCCTAAATAAACAAATCACGAAACACCAACTGTGCAAAATGGAAGTTCTGTGCAAAGTAATAAATTAAGTCCCCAAAGAGGGAATCCACAGTTCTATCTCCACAGTCCGAAATAAAACAGACACAAAGCATGTTCATCCTTGTACTTTGATCCTTTCCACATGTGAAAACCACTATCCGCCATCCCTCACTCGGTCCAATGATGATGGGCATTCCCCACCAACCCCCCTCCACCTATATGCAGCACCCTCTCCAGTCCTTCAGCTTGTGGGAAACAGCCAGAACACAGCCAGGAAAGGCACTCAATGCTACCGCTGCCCTTCCACCGCAGTGCTCACCGCTCCCTAAGAAGTTTTTGTATTCACCGCTCCCTAAAAAGTAAGGCTATTACAGATTTTTTTGTTAATGTTTTAGTGCTTCAGTCTTTGCTGAACATCTCGGTGCAGGTAGCTTGCTGGAGATCTGGATCACAGCTCTTACACAGAGTACAGTGTTCAGGATCTCCTGTGTTACAACATGACCTCCTACACAGCTCTCCAATCAACAAGGCTCACACTTGCTGAGCAATGCTGTTGATTAGAGCACTGTGCAAGATATATGTCAGACCCCTGGAGATCCTGGGTACTGCACTCTGTGTAAGAGCAGTGATCTGGATCTCCAGCATGCTGGCAGCACATGGATGTTCAGCAAAGGCTGGAGCACTAGAGATTTAAAAAAATTAAAAAGTCTGACACCCTGACTACATAACAATAATAAAAACATGGCTTCAGTTGGGCTTTAAAATATCTAAATCCCACTTAGGTTAACTTTTTTATGGTTCTGGATGGAACAATGCAACAATATTAAAAAAGCATGGGTACAATTTGGCTTCGTTAATTGTTGAAATAAGAGCCTTAAAAAGACCAAGCATAAGTTCATAATATATTTTATTAAGCAATGAATATTAAATTATTTCTAAATCAACAAGTAATCATTGCAATGTGGAAAAAAATCATACTACAATGCTTCATGTAATGAAAAATCATAAGTAAATTATATTACACAGATTAGAAGTTAAAAAGTTAATTTGCATCACCCTGAGAAACAAATTCAACATTTCTTATAATATAAAGTGATTTAAGGAAATCATTTGCAGCATATATTACTATGACTACTTAAAGTGCTTATTTTCCATTGAAGGTGAAGTTATCCACTCCATTCTTCTCAGTCTGAGATGCCCGAAGTTTTGCCATTTTATATAAGATAAAACTGGCAATCGACAAAGCAGCCCCCAATATTACAGCAATAACCAGTCCAACAATAAGTCCAGTTAAAGTTCCCTCAAGCTGCTTCACTTCTGACCCACCTAGAAAAAAACACAGAATACCATGATTATTTATCTTTTTGAGAGCTTAAATACTTAATTGATCCTGTTTTTTCATTTATGTAAACATCCACTGGAGGATGTTAGACAAGCTTTTCACAGAGGATTACATGTTGTGCTGACTTATCTCTGTTTAATTAGCGGACAGCAACAGGTATCATTTAATTGCTTGCTTGTATTATGTGCTGATGGTTAATGCCCTTATGCTTTGATTTTGAGTCCCATTCCCGTGGCTTGCTATTTTCTATTTTCAAGGCAGCCCACCTCTGAGACCCGTGCCATTCTAACATAACAATGTTGATATTTAAATGTTCCATAACAGTGTATTTAAAGTGTATGTCTGGGAGGAAACAGGTACATCTCTCTAACACATGCAAACACAGAAAAATGTTTGCTGATTCTGCCAGAAAGCCTCTGAGCTCCTAACTTCCTGTGCCTCTGCTGCACTGAAATCTCAATTGGTGTTTTCAGCTTTGCCTAGTTCACCTTTGTGAACAACAGAACACCTCCCTTTGTGTTATAAGTGTGAATCATTCTTGGTTTTAGATACACTTTAAGTTTTCTCAGCTATAGGATTTCTATTTAACCTATATATATTTGTGAAAAAGCTGATGCTGACTCCTTAAAACATTATTTGGCCAGACAAGGTTTGCCTTCTTGTGGAAGTTGCATGGTTGTTCTGCCAAAGCAGAAACCGTTCATAATGTTGCAGTGATGTGTTTGCATTTGTAGAATTGTAAGGTACTTATCAAGTTTTTTTTTCCATACTGGTACCCATGGGCCAGGTCTAGGGTATCAGGGTATAAGAGTCACATGGGTGCCACCAAGCACCAACGCTCTTTACCATTTACTATGCATGGAACCATGTCTTCTTTCTCTTTTTTGGTGGTCTTTAAATTCAAATATTGGTTTGGCAATGTTTTAGTATTCTAAAATAGCAATTAGCAATCTGCCCAAATTATTTCCCAAAAAAGAGGATTACTAATTATTTTTTTGTATTTTTTGTATTATTGTTTTTTTTTGTATTTTTTTATTAGAGATCTCCTGCTTTATCTAATTTGGAATTGTTATTCTTAAGTGTATTAATGCATAAAAACCGATTAAAATAAACTCTGCAAAGTTAGGTGAGTACAAGTGGGATTCCTATAACTGTGAACCATCTGAACCATTGATAGAATAAGGCCACTCAGGCATGCCTATAATGTCAGGCATGTCTATAATAAATGGTTGTATTCAGTTAGCCTCAGTGAAAACAGCAAAAAACAAATAAAGGTACTCACTACTTGACTGGGGTGAGATTTGGCCTGTTGATTCTAAAGGAAACAAGAAAACAAAAATCAAAGAAAAATGTATGCACAATATAATACTAATTAGTAGAGCACTGACATTTAAAAATGAACTTCAGCCAAGCAGATAAATACAAAGCTGAAATGAATATACAGTATAAATACTGCTTTACTTGCCAAGAGAATTGTAATAGTGCTCAGATATGGTTTGTTATCGAAGTACCTCTACCAGACAGCATAGCCAGTTTAGTGACCCAGTTTCCTTTAAAGGAGAACAATGAGGTGAGTGATTTTCACTCATCCTCATAGTTAGAGCCGACGTGTGACAATTAAACTGTCACACATTGGCTCTATCGTTCGGGAAGTGAGCGAACACATACCGTCACTCACTCAATTTCCTATCATCTCCCTGCAGAGATCGGTGACTGTCAGTCACCGCTCCCTGCAGGAATTCCCCCCTCCCCTCTCTGACCCTCTAGCGCTGACTGGAGGAACGAATGGGGGAGGGGGTGGGCACAGCTGACTCTGCCTGTAGATAGGCAGAGCCCGCTGTCAATCAGCCAGCTGGGTGGATCTCGACAGTATTATCGGGATCCGTCCCAGCTGCAGCGCTCTCGGTATATAGCTCGCTGTAGCTGCGGGTCATGGGAGTGCAGTTGCCGAAACTATTTCCTACTTATTTATTTTGCTTTAGGCAGAGTGGGAAGGTGGTAATACCTCTAAAAGATTATGACGGTATTTTTGGCATTGAGGAGGATTTCTTACTCAATGATGAATATTCACTTATGATCTGTTGGGTGCAGTGGATACTTCAAGAGAAGCCAAAGTATAATTCACTAAAATATGTAATTCATATATTCTAAAAATTAAAGATTTGTCTGCCCCTTTTGTACTATAAAATATATCAGATGAGTTGAATTACCCTTTGAGATTGTAGCAGGAAATGTCTTCTCTATATTAAGCTGGCCATACATATATAGATCTTCTGCTTTTCTAGGGTCAGATGGAAAAAGAGCAACAGATTCCTCCATCTACACTAAACTGTGTGGCTGGAAGAATCTCACACTGGGCCAAGCTTCAGTATCTTGCTAGTCGGCCCTGCTGGCTCTCAAAATACCTGAACAATCTGATTGGATGCAGGCATTGTTCAGGTATTTTGAGAGCCAATGGGGCCGACTAGTAAGATACTGAAGCTTGGCCCAGTGGGAGATTCCTCCATCCACACAGTTTAGCGTAGATGGAGGAATCTGTTGCACTTTTTCCATCTGACCATAGAAAATCTGCAAATAATCTGTAGATGTATGGCCAGCTTAAGTCACATCTTCTATCAATGTTAAATACATATTTCCTAACCTGCTTCACTTGTGACGATAGGTCCAGATGACACAGTGACTTGTTCGGTGGCTCCTCTGGTTGCTGCCACATCTGCAGCTCTTCTCCTTCTTGCTCCAGCAGTGGTTGCAGGGACCGCACCATTGCAAGACTGTATGTTTGGATTAATATAATATAGTTATTTACTTCCAATTAATATAATGGTAATATAATAATATAGTGGTACCATATTGTGCAGCATTTTACAACAATTAGAAAGAAAAAAACATTTCCTTTCACATAACCCCAGCTTTTTAACCCAAGATAGTAGTCATGGTGATAGGTTTCTAAAGTCAATGTATATATTGTGGGAGAGAGGTAATGCCCAAAGTTTTCCTCTCAATTTAAAAGGCTTTATTTTCCCTTTTGACTTTACAAAGTGTGGGGCACACAGGTAGAAATTTATTTTTGTTAAAGAAGAACTCCGGACAAAATCTTCATAACCCTTGCAGTGGGGCTTCCCTCACAATGCAAGGGTTAACTAACTAACTTGTTTTGGTCTAGGGAGAAAAAAAAAGTTATACTCACCCAATCATCAGAGCCGTCTTGCTCTTAGACCAGTCCCTGGAGCCTCGTTCCCCCTCTGCTGCAGTGTTCTAAGGTCCCTGAGTCATAACGTTCTATACACAGTGTAAAGGACGTGAGGACACTTAGGGACATACCGTTGCTGGAGTGGAGGAGGAGACAGGCAGGAGGGAACGCTGTGACAGTTGGGCGGCTTGGAGGATCGGGTCAGTATAACTGTTATTTTCCTTCCTAGACCAAAACGAGCAATTAACCCTTGCAGTGCGGGGGTTGCCCCCTTCTTTAACTGTTTGTGCATCAAAAGATAAGAATAAGCCAGGTGTGTGAGGGCATGAACTGGTGCAATGGTATTGCAGAAATGCTGAACGATATTGTGCACACTTGTGAAATAAATGCTTTCAGCAAGCAATCACTTTTGTGGTGATCTGTTGCCAGAATAGAAAGCAGGGCAAGGCTGAATGTGCTGAAAACAATGACACAATCCTGTAATGCTTCCACAAACAAGTAATGCTATTTGAGCTATGTAAAAACACAGAGAGACATAGAAAAGTTGGTATTTGAAGCTTTTTCTGCCATTAACATCAAACGTGCTTAGTTTACTTTTACGAATAGATGTTGGTTAATCCTTATTAGTCAAATTCATTAAACTCAACTCCAAAAATATCTATAGGGGGTTATTCACAAAGCTGCCGAAGGCCGCCGAGTGAATAACCCAGCTGAAGAGAAGTGAGCCGAACACTGTTCGGCTATTCACTTCAGGCTTGTACAGCTGATTTCAGCCGTACATCGGCTGAAATCAGCCATACAACGGCTGCCTTCGACTGCACTTCGGTCAGCCAAACATGCTCTGCATGTTCGGCTGAACCGAAGTGCAGAAGGACTTCGACTCAGCCAATCCATCATCTCGATCGGCTGAGCCGAAACTCTGGCAGCTCACTCGCTGCTCTTCGCCCCTATTCACATAGGGGCCAAATGGAAGTGAGTGAATAGCATGGCATTTGGCTCAGCTATTCTGCTCGGTACCTCCGAGTGAAAAGAGTGGGGGGGAGTTGAAAATTTTTTTTTTTAAATGTAAATAAATGTAAAATCTAAAGAAAAATAAAGATTTCTAAAAAAGAAAAAAAAACAATTGGGCAGAGCTAGCAGTGACAGCTAGCTCTGCCCAACTGTTTCCTATTGGCCATCACCTGCTAGAGTCTTCTAGCAGGTCCCGGCCAATGAATAACAACTGGGTGGAGCTAGCTTCGGCTAGTTTTGTGAATAACCCTCTATATGTTTGTTAGGTTTCCATTCGCAATTGAATAGGATATAGCATTTCTGATATTCTAATTGAAATATTTGGAGACCAGTGACTCCTATAGCTCAGCTGAAAATCTGTGCTCAGCCCATTAAGGCCCCGTTCACACCAGGGCGTTGTGGGAATGCGAGTCGTGGGAATGCATGTTGCGGTGCTTTGGTGTGCATCCCATTGATCCCCATTGGCTCCCTGGATGCGCGGCAAACACAGAAAAGTACATTTGGTGACTTGCATTCAGCGGGTTTTTTCTGCGCATCCATGCGCGGGGCAAAACCACGTTTGCTTGACTGCCTTATGGCAATGCAAATGTGTTTTGCGTTTGTGCACACGTTTGATTTGACACACGTTCACAATATGCTCTGGTGTAAATGGAGCCTAAACCATGCTTTGATGTACAGGCAAACACACACAAATAGCAGTAAAGAGCAGGTATAGAGCCATGTTCCCCCCAACCAAAATGTAGAGATCAATTTTGGATGGTTTTTACTATGTATGTTGTACTCAAATCTACCAAAGAATACCATCAAACATTATTGCATGCACTATGTTAACGTTTATTTTAGGGGTAGTTGTGAGCAGTTTACTGATTGTTGTAAATAAGTAGACGTACCTGCAAATAATCTTGACATGTCTGAGGTTGACACAGCCTTGTTATGCAGTGCACATAGATGGTTGATGTTGGCAGTCCGCCGTGCTGCAAGAACCGGAATGTCTCAAAATTGAATGACGCTGATTTGCCATCTCCATTTTTTAAAATTTTGGTCTTGTTTGCCGGAAAACACCTTGGCAGAGCGTAGCAATAAACAAAAAGGTTGAAAGCATCTCATGCATAAAATCTGATTTTCAACTAAAACAAGACTTCCAACTTTCTTAATTCATGAATGTAAAAAGTCAAAGTGTAATAATCCATCAGAATTCATCTCTGCATCAGCTGACTATCTGCCTAAATTGGTTTCTTATTAATTTTACAATCTAGTTTTGTTTTTTTGCATTATTAAATAAGCCACTATACGTTGTCAAAAACATTTATTGTTTAAATTGTGTTTCCAGTCATATTTGAGAAACCCCCTCTATATGTTTGTTATGTGTTCCTATTCACACAGCATAACTAAAGATATTTTTTTTTAAATATTTCTTGCCTTTAGATGTTTTGTTGCAGCAGGCAACATGGCTGATTCCAGATTTTTCGCAGCACCTTTGAAGTGATCTGTCCTTATAGAAAGACTTAAGGTCCCCACACACCTTACGATAATCGTACGATAATCGCGGGAAATCCCGCGATCGTACGTTTATCGTAAGGTGTGTGGAAGCCATGCGACCTTACAGTAGTAGAGGTCGCACGGCTTCCACACACCTTACGATAATCGTACGATCGCGGGATTTCCCGCGATTATCGTACGATTATCGTAAGGTGTGTGGGGACCTTAAGTCTTTCTATAAGGACAGATCACTTCAAAGGTGCTGCGAAAAATCTGGAATCAGCCATGTTGCCTGACTTTAAACTTACGAACATGTTTGCAAACCCGCCGAGCATCGTACGATGTTCGGCGGGTGTGTAGCATGTTCGCAAGATAAAAGCCGGACGGGCCGGTGTGCGCAAGCGCACACTGCCCCGTTCGGCATTGCGGTCATCGGAAGCCCGCCCCTCAGGGGGCGTGGCTTGCGATCATCGCAAGCACGATCTGCCTATGCAGGATAGGCAGATCGTACATTTTTTTAAGTACCATACAACCATCGCAAGACAAAAGTCTTGCGATGGTTGTAAGGTGTGTACCCAGCCTTAGGACAGAAATGTGTGGATTGTGTTTTTCTCATTAACTTCATTAACATACAATGGAGAAGCCAGGCATTTAATCCTTTCACCACTTACCACCACAGCCCCTCCCAACATTACAAAGAATGAGAGTATAAATTATAACCCTTAAAAAGCCAGGAAACCCTAACCCAAGTAAAAGCAATGTAAACTGCAACTGAAGTATTTTTTATTTATTTTTAACCTATGCTATGTCAATGGAAACATGTAATAATTATAAAATAGGTGCTGTCCTAGTTTGGCTGTGAAAGTAGAAATACACTTTAAGTCTGTGAATGTTCTTATTTATGCAGGTCATGGTAACGCTGGTAGTAGTTATTCACACTTAACTGGACTTATGAAGTTTTTAAGCTTATCCAAGCTGCTTCTACAGTTCTAATGAGTGTCAGAAACATACCCCAGTATGTTTCTGGGTAACATGGGTAGCTCAGTCACCCCAGAATGTATCAAGTTAGATATTGATTGTTCAAGAACATTATGGGTTATATAACGTTCTGTGAAACCACCCTGTTTTAATTACATAATTCCATCCCTTGGTGTCAGACAGTCTGCATGGGTGTTAACCCTTTGATTTACATGGCTGACACTCTTTAGAACTGAAGAAGAGGCATTGATAAGCTGCTAATTGTCTTCAACATTACAGAATATGTCTAGCTGAATGTGACTAACTACTGCTGGCTGTAATTCTTAAGTCAAAAACAAATGTTTCAATCCAGAAAACATGAAGCTTTGAAGTGGATATTACTGTACTAGCATATACACTGGCGCTCCATTACATTCTCAAATTTTGTAAGTGTGTCAACAAACACCCTAAGCAGCTGGTGGTAGGGCTACCCATAAACAAATGGTTATAATGGAAGGAATATTATGTCTAAGTTTTGCCCCAGTGCTTAATATAACACCCACCATAGTGATTAAATGAAAACTCTAACTGTGGTCAGTAAATCATAGCAGCCATTGAGTAAACCTAGCATCCAGTTTTGTAGACCACCAAAGACATAAAAACTAACACAAACTACTGCTCAGGCTATTGTTAGTCATTTCTTCCATTTGGGTCTCCAAAATTGCTAATCATGATGGGGCAGTTCCCTTAAATTGTCTGGACCAAGCTAATTTAAATAAGTCTTCAAACCCTCTTGCCTTAATAATTTACTTTTAAACCCAGCTTCTGCATTTTGTCTACTTCAGCTAAAAATACAAATTACACTCCATACCACAGAAAGACCTGTTATAAAGTAGTGGATGTTGTAGTGACTGGATAATGGATGACTCAATCATGTACAAGTCAGAACATATGTTACTATCCCCAGCCCTCCAAGATCACTGAAACAGTGATTTTATTCATTCATGTTCAACATGTGTGATGGTTTACAGTCTTGAAAGGAAGGACCTCTCCATGAAGGCAACAGTTAGTCCAGCTAACAGGCCAGAGAAACCACATGCCTTTAATGAACTAGTCATTGCTTCTATTCAGTTGAAGCTGTAAGAAAGGAGCCCACTCATTGTGACCATACATCTCTAAAGTGGCCCTTGTGGCTGAAGCTACTAAAGCGCAACGTACCCAGTAAGTAGGCCAAATTTGTCACTAGTTGTTGCCAGTGGTGATGGGGTTGCAAAACACTCATCCAGAAGAACATTGAAGCTAGATTAAAAAGAGGAAAAACATAATTAGAAACTGATTTTCAGTTATATGGTTAATATGGGAGACGTGAGTAAATTGTCCCTAATGTTTCTTAACAATATTATGCTATATTTATGGGTTAAGTATTGTATTGGTCTGTAGCAGCTCCAAGTCATGTGTTCAAATTCCACTAGGGCATATCTGGTGGGGTTTGCATGGGTGTGCATCAGTATTCTCTCCCAAGCCAAAAACATATAGGTAGCCTAAAGTAACTCTGTCACTATATTGTCCAAATAAGTTAAACCAACCCTGTAAATTCACCACATAGAAGATCCCTGGCCATTGCAGGTATGCATTACTTGCAGGTGTGTCAAATACCTACTCCTCTGCAGCACCCTGTGGTTCCTCTCTCTGAATTGCATGTCTTCTAGTGGCAAAGAAGGCAGCTGGAGAAACCATTGTGTGTGGTGGGGAAAGCAGTGATCTGACGCTCCCAGTAGTGTCACATAACTGCATTGGCTGAGGATCTGCATTTACAATGGATTTTTAAGACATGGGCTACCAAGTAGGTTTAAAGCATATTCAGAGTGGGTTTTAGTTTAATTCCATAGCAACAAGAACCAGAGATAATGAGTGGAGGGGCTGCATGACTGGGGGGAGGAATAGTCCCTGGAGAATGGGTTAAATAAAGTGTGAATGAGTAGATCTTACCTGATTGGAGGTTGGGGTCAGGTGTCGGGGAGGAGCCCCTGCAAGGGCTGATGGGTGTTCTTTCTGGAAAGTCGGCGGAGGAAGCAAGTTGTCCCACCCGCCTTCTCTTATTTTTTGTGGTTGATGGTTGTTGAAATTTCTTTTTTATGTCATGGAAGCATGGCGGGTTTGAGGGTCTTTGGGGGTCAGTAACTGTGAGTCAGTTACAAAATGGGGGTCCATCAGCTGGTGTGGTGCTTCCCCATGTTGGTGTCAGTATTTGTTGGGGAGCCTGGCCCCCTTGGAATTTGGGAGCAGTAACTGTCCTCCAGCTGGTTGGGGTGTGGCTGGGGACATGGGAGCAGTTTTAGAAGAGGCCTTATTTGGACTGATGGGCACCCAAAGACCCCTTCTTGGATCCAACAGTCATTCAGATTACTTATTTGTATGTTATTTTGATTACTACTTTTGGTAACTGTTAACTTTTGTTTGGTTAATAAAGGGCTGCTGTGGCCATTTAAATCCATATTCTGCAGTCCATCTGTTTATTGGTGTTTTTAACAGAGGGTCGTAATAGGCAAATCCATCATTCTGTAGGGTCATTAAACTCTAAGCACATTAAGGGTAAGTAGGAAACAGAACCTTACTTGGCAGTTAAATTCGTGGCTGCCACTTGAACATATACATTCTTTTTCAGTGGAAGAGCGGTTCCATTAAGCTGCAATGGTATGGTGAAATTTGCATCCTGTAAAAAAAAACATTTATTTAGGCAACATGAAAATATAGATACATATACTGAATTAATTGCATTTTTACAATCCTAGTATTATACTTAAAGTGACACTACATTTAGGAGTTAAGCGTTAAAAATGCATTCAAGTACCTTAACTATAAACAAAAATGTATCTTATTTGTGTATGACTCAGTTGTAGATCTTCAAATCATCTCTGAATTGGTGCTTCTTTCTGGGGGGTGGCAACTTTTGTTCTCCGTGATCCCTGTGTGTGTTGTATTACCGTAGGGAACAAAATAAGCCACCCCTCAGAAGGTAGGACAGTGTCAGCATGAATTCAGAGATGATTTGAGGATTTAAACTTGAGTGATACAGAAATAAGCTACAGTTTGCCTTATAGTTAAAGTACTTGAATTCATTTTTAAGATTTAACTCCTGAGTTTAGTGTTACTTTAATGGAAACCTGTCATAAGAGAAATCTGTAGACTGCCATTGTGAAAAAGCATTAAGTGTAGTGTGTAGGAATTCAGACTTTTTTTCTATATTTTTATAAGTTACAGTTTGTTTCAGATCAGTGACCCAGTATTAAAGTCAAACACAGTTAGCAGACTAGCATTCTAAAAAATTGTCCACAAATGGCAGCCTCCTTGTTTCTTGCATGGCAGGTATCATGAAATAATTACACTTCTTTGCCATGAGGCAGCAGTGTGTATCCAAGGAGGTTCTTCCATTCTTGCTTCTATGGACACTGAATTAACAATTGCAGAATGGGGTTTCTGCAAACCAGCATTCTATCTTGCATATAGTAATGGGAGGCCCTAGAGCGGCCAACACACAAGGAGCTTCTCTCATCATTATCAGTCTGAATATTATTTTATATTAGGTCAAAGTAGAATAACAAGTTAGCCCACAATTGCACACATTGTACAAACAAATAAAACATACCAATCCATTATTGCATGTATAAATATAAATATTATGCATGGTGATTCATTTGAATTGCACTGTTTGTAATAAGAATACTTACAGCGTATAGTTGCATACTTAAGGTGCTGATGAAGCTGCCATTATTTGTGTTGACAGCAACATTTGCTGAAGATCTAAAGTTAAATAAATGTTGATATTTTCAATTAATGAGATTTACTTATATTAGATAACATTAACACATTTTACATAATAACAGATTTTGTCTGTTTCAGTACTGGCCCTGATTTTATTTTCTGTTATCCTGTCAAATTTCCATATTTAAGGGGCCCTAAAAATGTATTTCTTGACAGAGTGCCATAGGAAAAATATTTCCTAATCTTTGTACCCCCAATTAATGTTGTGGAACCCCATTTGAAGTCCTGGCATGGACAATGTGCAACCACAGTCTGAACAATTTATGCTGTCCTGACTGAATTTCAAAGGATAATTGTATTTATTTATTTATTTTCGCTAAACATATGTGCTTGCAAATATTTAGCTACGGTATTGGAAAAGTAGGGAGCAGGGGTAATTAGATATGTTTACAAAGTTGCTTGGCATCCTAAATAAAAAGAGCTAATGCATTTATAAAGTACAGTTATATACATATAATTTTATCCATAAAATGTTTTATTTTTTACTTTATTTTTTAAAAAAGGATGTACTTACGTTAGCAGCTCAATATTGCTCAGTAAGTATTGCAGTGGGTAGTAGCAAGAGAAACTGTAGTTCAGGTTAGTACTGTAGGAAATGAGTCCTGTTTCTGAATTCAGTGGAGTATCCACATATCCTGAGATGACCACTGTCTGTACATTTGAGAATTGTTGGAAGTCTCCAGTTCCAATACTACTCTGAATCTGTGAAAATATATATATATTTTTATTTTTTTTTGTTTTTTTCAGCAGTTCTGGTAAACAGGAAAAAAACAAGAGGCTGCAAATATAATTAGGAAAGTTTTAAAATTATATTAAAGTTAAAAAATGTTTAAGCCATGTCAAATGCTGATTAAATCACTAACAATGGATGCTGCTCCTTGCTGTTTAAACATTTTAGTTTCTTGTAGAATCAGCTGGTCCTCTGAGCACCGGCTATGATATCCAGTTTTAGGGTGGGTCCTTTCCCTTGCAGGGTCCTCTGAAGCCACCGTTGTTGTTCTCTTAAGGGTCATGGGAGGACATATACTAGCATCCTCCCGTGACCCAAAACTCAGTATATCGCAAGCTACAGACCGCCGTAGCCAAGATGGATCCCGACAATGCTGTTGAGATCCACCCAGCTGCGTGAATTACAGCTGGCCCTGCCTATCTAGAGGCAGAGCCAGCTGTACCCACCACCTCCCTGTCCGTTTCCCCAGTCAGCGCTGAAGGATCAGAGCGAGGAGGGGGGAATCCCTGCGGGGAGCTGTGTCTGACTGTCACCGCTCTCTGCAGGTAGATGATCGAGATGTGAGCGACGTTATGTGTTCACTCACTTCCTGATCTATTGAGCCGGTGATGACAGTTTCATTGTCACACGTCAGCCGGACCTATGAGGAGGAGTGATTTTCACTCACTTCATAGTTCTCCTTTAAGGTAAGTATGAAGAACTCAGCAGATCATCAAGACAATAGAAAATATTAATTTAATCAAATGGAGAATAATAAACAATAATAATAATATACAAGTATAGTACAGAGATTCCATAAACATTATAAAAATGATACAGCAATTTAGAGATTCTGTGAAACAAACGTTTATCAAGAAATGAAGTTCAGCTTAGATAAGAAAATATGAGAAACCGCTAGTGATTTTTAGATTGGATAGTGTTTGTGCCAGTCAACAAAGCAAACCTTAAGGCCGGGTTCACACCTGGGCATTTTTCAGCGCAGATCGAAGCGTTGTAAAATGCTCAAACAGTGAAATCCCATACTTCCCTATGGGCATGGTTCCCACCTGGGCGTATTTCAGCCCGTGGAAACGCGCTGAAAAACGCCCTACGCCCAAACAAGTACAGGAGCTTCTTTGGGGCGTTTTTCCACGCGTTTCCATTGGTATTCCCGAGTGTGGCTCGGGGTTAACAAAGCGGTAACCCCGAGCCACACTCGGGAATACACTGTAGAACTTACCTTGTCCGCGATCCCCGCTGTGTCCTCCGGCGGCTGCCGACTTCCGGGTTCCGTCCCTTGCGAGCGACCACGTCGCAGGGGGGCGGAGCCGGCGGGAAGTTTAAAAGTTTAAAAAAAAATATGTTAAAAAAAATAGAGAAAATAATAAAGGGAAAAAAAATCATACCGCACGTTTCACTGAACGGAAAAACGTGCGAAAAAAACAAGCAGAAAAACGAGCAGAAAAAAGGAGCCTATGCTACACTCAGGTGTGAAACCAGCCTTAAATCTAATTGAGTATAGGTAAAACAAAAGAACACTGATATCTATCCATATGTTGGTGTATCATGAAGAACTGAATGGGTATGAATATGCTGAAAGGTAGCTTGTGCCTGTAAGGGCTTTTATTGTGTATACTTTTTTTACATTCAGTACCCCAATAAATTAACTTTATGCAATATATTGGATTGCATGGGCTACAAAGCGTTTGCATGTAAAAGCATGTAACCTCTATAACATTATAAAGTTTTTACAATCAGATATCCTGCCTAACAGCAGACACTACAAGATACCTGATATTATCATTGTTTGCAAGAAAATGTTCTTCCCTGCCCTACCAGTTGCCTTTTTTTCTTTCTTTCAATGAGTTTGTCTTTATTGGCCACTGTGGATCTCCTACTGGACAAGAGGATAGCATTTGGCAGACCTTAGTATAACTCAGACTAATATAGAAATGGTCATAGAAATGGTAATCCTGGCTGACAAATGTACCCTCTGGTGTCTATACTTAGTAGTGAAGATGTTTACATTTAAAACTACTGATAGGTTGGTTTTAAACTACCAAACATAAAAGATCATCTTTGTTTTGCATTTATTTCTTCAATGGAAAATGCTAGCATAATGTGCTCATATTACAACTTATATTAATACTTACCGTAATGACGTTTCCACATGAATTTTGTGTGGTATCATTGATTGGAAATTCAAAATGTACAACTGGGGGATCAACAGAAGAATCAACGCTTCCCACACAATAGCCCAGAGTATGTTTCCCATTAAGGGCCAGAATTCCAGGTTCGAACATGGCATACTTAATGGGGCAGGCATTGATGGACAGTACAATGCTGGATGGTCCACAGGTGACTGTCATATCACTGTTTGCTGATTAAGAGAAGAACAAGAAGATAACATTTATTTGTATTGAAAATACACATCCATTTCCACCCCTCCACATCCTTTTATGGGAATGGATGTAGGGATGTTCCCTTATCCTCATCAACATTGGTTCAAGAAACCATGTCGGAGGAAGTGGGTCTTCCTTGTCCTCCCTGACAAGGTACTCTCCCCATGTTTAAGGCATGAGACCTGGCATGGTTCAGGATGGGGAGGGAGATGTAATTTAGCGACAAATGGTTTTCTTTTTCGTTCTATAATATCACTTGTGTTATAGTACATCTTACAGGTGCAGCATTTCTAGTGCAGATGTAGGGCATCCCCCAAGCATGGTATTTAAAGGAATGTTGTATTTTTAATGCTTCAGTTTAGCTTAATTAGAAGAGCTGCTCCCTGCTGAATGGTAATTTTAATTTTTGTATTTGTAAATATTCCCCAGGGCAGTGCCCAGCCCCTCATGCTTTTTTTAGCCTTTAAAAACGGCCAGAATTGATTTTCAAAATTTGCCAAATATTGACTTCCATAAGGTTTGCATTATTGTTCACAATTTGCAAATTTTATGACAAGTAAGTCAAACGTCCCACAGATCAAACCCAAGCACATACGCTCATAACTGTTCAAGTTTTTTGCTCTTAGCTTTGGTTTAACCCTTTTGCTGCCATGCTTGTACTTGTTATACCAAGTATTCTATTTTTTCACACACAAAAAAACAGGAAAATATACAAGATTGCAAAAGTCACTAAAGTTATCTAACCAAATATGTTTGTGCTCAGAAACAGCCAATGTCTGAGACTCTGAGTGATATGTGGTCCTTCAGCTACAAGGTGACATCCACACTTAGAGCAGAGTTCAGTAACAGTGTAATTGCTGATAAGGATCAAGAGCTTATACAAAGCCTAAAAGCCAGCACCACTAGTTTCATGCTAGCAAGCTGGCAGATGTTGTCATCAGCCAATATGTTAATAGTTGTACTCCTCAATCATGATAGAGAGATTTTGACACATACCTGGATATCTGTCATAGAGGGATGAGCAGTTTAATGCCCATACCAGACACTGTTGTGTTGTTAAAAAAAATAGAAATAGAACCGCTGTGTTCATTACACCTAAAAAATAAATCATAATTAGTTTAATATTTATAGTTAAGGCAAAACATAAAAACTCTGTCATGAGATTGTGAGATTGCTGAGGGCTAACATAAAAGCTTCAATTATTAGTGTCTGCTTTCTTTTTCACAGCTCTCCACAGATACTAGTTACATCCATTACCTTGCCACATCACGGAGAGAAAAGGGAAATGCTGCAGAAGACATTGCAGTCAATGCAGAAAAATGACATGACAGAATGCAACATTGAACTATTCCATCAGACCAGGGCCGGTGCTAGGATTGTAGTCAAGGTGGGCAAGGTGCAATTTTGCGCCCCGAATCCCGACCCCGACCACCACCCTCTGTAAAAACAGGGCATTTTGACAAGTATTGTACTTGTCAAAATGCCCCGTCCCACCTTACTTGCCTTGCGCTAGCACCGGGCCTGCATCAGACTACATGAGCCTTGCTGGGGGAGGTTCCCAGTACACACCTTCCATCTCTCTCGCCTGCCATTGATTCCCGGGGAGGGAAGCCTCCTGGTTGCCTCGGTGACCGGGGGGTGGTCTTAACTCCCCTGGCTATAAAAACCTGGCCTGAGCTCTGGCTTATTGCTGAGTTTGTCCACCTCATGGTGTGACATACGAAGCTCCCCTCCTATGTGCCTTGTTGCCTGTTTCCTGAACCCTCTGCTGACTTCCCGTGTACCGACCTTGGACCGCCTATCGCCTCTGACCCTCTGCTACCTGCCTCGACCTCGGATTACCCTCGACTACCTCTTTGGATTGCCCCCTTGTTACCTTGCCTTCGGACCATTCTGGCTGCTTCCTGCCAGCGGGTTCCCTCCGTGCTGCTTGCCTGCGGACGCACCTGATACATGGTGAAGTGAACCCTGGAGATGACCTCGTAAGATGGCAACCAATGTCAAAGAAAATAGAGAGCATTCTCAATACAAAGTCACTGTGGTACAGCAGTGACTTTGTCTTGAGATTTCAGAGAGTGACTTTAGGATTCACTTGCTTTCACTGCTGCTGACACATTATATTGAAAGGAAACACCAAAAGCGTGGAAAAAAAGCATTTTACACTCAATTGCAATAGAGAGCATTAAGATGCACAGATATAATCCAACTGCCTTTGGGCACCAGATTCACCAGGTCATGAATGCAAGACTTGACCACATTTAAAACTCTACAGAGCAGGGAGGGAGGTACACTCAGGCACTCTAGGACCAACATATTTAAAGGGGAACAATTGCAGGAATATAAGTTAATCTAAAGCACGCTACCAACCCGCCAAAAATCTTACCATTTTCGGCAGGTTTTCCAGCGTGCTAGGAAGACGAAAGTCGTGTGACCGTACAGTAGATGCGGTCGCACGCTGCCCAGTCACCTGCCGATTATTGTACGATCGTGGGATCACCCGCGATTATCGTACGATAATTGGCAGGTGTATGGGCACCTTAACTCCTTCAATATTGTGACCTGAATGGCAGAATCAGGTATCTCCATGAACTCATGACATTCATTGTCAGATTAGGTCTCTTGTTACATAGTACTGCTCAGCCTACTATACTCAATGTATTACATATGAAGAGAATATTTTCACATGGCTCAAATGTTAATGTTACCATTTGTCCTAATTCCTGTCACTGTCACTTTTGCTGGACACTACAAGTAGCTGTGAAAAATAATATACAAAGGTTTTTGGACACCTTGGGGTAATTTATTAAAGGCAAATAGGCTGTTCATTTTGGGAGGGAATTAGCACTTTGCAAGGGAATAAGGTGAAGCTCTGCTGATTTCCATCACCTAATCACATGCAAGCAGAACATACCAGTTTTCCATTTTCCTTGCTTGCGATTAGGTTTTCAACACATTCACCAATTTCGGGGGAACTTCCAATGAAAGTTGCAAAAGTAAACAGCCTATTTGCTTTTAGTAAATTAACCCCCTTGAGTGTTTACACCTATACAAGCTTGTTGGACATCTATTTATAAAACCAAATTATTGAGTTCAGAAGTTTCCAATGAACAAGTCAAGTCATTTTTGGCAATTGTGTCTTGCCAACCCTGTGGCCTGCACAGAGCTCTGATCTCATCCCTAACAGACACCTTTGAGATGACTTAGAATGCTGATTGTGAGCCAGATCTTTTTATCTAACATGAGTCCCTGGGCCCACAATGCTTTTTGGCTAAATGAGCGCAAATTCCCAAACACACTCCAAAATCTTGTAAAAAGCCACCATCTGAAGGCTGTTATAGCCACAAATGGGGAAGGGGTAGGTGGAGGACATCTCCATATTAATGAGTAAGGTTTTGGAATGGGATGTCATACAAGTTGATATAGGTGTGAGAATCAGATGTCCAACATGCATGACCAACATAAGATCACCTTGTCAGACATTCAGGCTCCACAATATTGCAGCTTTTACCAAGCCAGACAAATGAGTCTCGCTCTCACTGCTGCATTTTCGGTAAGATTAAAAACAGAGAATCCAGCAATGGGTGTAAAAACTCTCTATATGTGCCAATACAGATAGGTAGATCTGCCACTTAGTGATACTGCTGCTCATTTTGCTCAACACTGATAATAGCCCCATAAAAGATTTATCCATTCAGGAAATAAGTGCCCGATTTTGTATGAAGCCTTTAGCTGTCTAATTTGTAAAATATCCAAACTGAATTACTGATTGGATGCCGAGATACCAAATCATATGCAGTTGTGTCTATATATGAATGCAATTAGAGCATATATTCTTCTAATTATCTATTTACTGGATCTCAGAAGGCTTTGTAAAATCTTATGAAGCAGAAATGTTCCTTACCTGCCGATGACATTTTGGTGGCTGTGAATCTGCTGTTGTCTATGAATATGAATCCTCGTGGCTTTATATACCATGAGGATGGGAACGTGATATTTTCAGGCAGCAGTTCATATTCTAACTTGGGGGCTGTAGACAATCTGAAATTTCAGTCTCAACAGCTTCTCCTTCAGAAACACAATGGACAATAAGTAGAAAACAGATTAGTTTCCATATAAGAATCATCACAATAGGTATCACTGCTCCGAAAATATGTAATGTTAGTTAAATAAGAACATGTTAGTTAAATAAGAACACTTGGATGGATTTCCCGTTGGACTATGGAGACTAAAATATATCATGCTAAATATTTGTTTTGTTCTTACATCAGCTACGTAGAGACATTGTTATGAACAAAGAACTGAAATCAAGTAAATGTTCATTTTCCCCTTAGGACCATACCAAAAAGAGTGCTAGGACTGTATTGTTTATAATGTCGTAATATGGGCATTAACTAAAACAGAGCTCTAATAACAGAACACTGTATTTATTGTCTTACTATACTCTGTTTAGATCTAAAAAAGTAATATATCTTAATGTGAACTTTTGAGACGTGGGTGTGGAGCACCGTATGTGAATAGAAAGTCTTGTAGACCCCGGCTGGTTAAAGAACAGTGATTACTTTATTAGTGTATGACATAAAACACGCACTGCATTTCGGAGGCTTGGGGGCACCCTCTTCTTTAGGGCTTTGGTAGTGTTAGATCTGATAGTCGCGGGTACTGCAGTCTGTGTCCTATTATGATGATGGTGTTCTGGAGTTTCTGCTTTGCCTGCTTGAGTTTCCAAGTCTTACTGTTTATAAATGGCACTACTCACCCACCTCCACAATATTCACATTCTTGAAGTGACCCATTATGAAGACACGCCATGGGTCAAGTTGCCACAGAGCTAACCACCACTGACAAGATTTACATTTAATGAATTTGTCACATTTGTAGTTAGAATACACTTTTGTAGAACAGATTAAAGTGATATTAAAGTCAAAAGGGTTTAAACGTTTGAATTCCCTGCAGCATCAGCTGGTCCCTGAACATTGGCTCTGATATCCTTTATTAGGGTGGCTTCTTTCCCTTGCAGAGTCCTATGGAGCCACCCTTGTGTGTGCAACGTATATTTGTTAGATCTGGATTAATTACAGAAAAAAGTTTGAGTGTTTAATATTACTTTAAGTCAATGCAAAAATAGTTTTTACATTTTAAATGCATGATGTTATGACTGGTAATGGAAAAGGTTTGGCCTCCTTTATTTAATATCCAAGATCTTTGTACAACTCCAATTCCAAAAAAGTTTGGAAGCTGTGTAAAATCTACATAAAAACAGAATGCAATGATCTGCAAATCTCATAAACCCATATTTTGTGCACAATAGAAAATAGAAAACATACCAAATGTTTAAACTGAAAAAATTTACCATTTTAAGAAAGAAATAAGGTCATTTTGAAATAGATGGCTTCTTAAAAAAGTTGGGACAGGGCAACAAAAAGCTGGCAAAGTAAATGGTACTAACAAGGAAGGGCTGGAAGAACATTTTGCAACTAATTAGGTTAATTGGCAACAGGTCAGTAACATGATTGGGTAGAAAAAAAAAGTATCTTAGAGAGTCAGAGTGTCTCAGAAGTAAAGCTGGGCAGAGGTTCACCATTCTGTTAAAAGCTGCGTCTAAAAATTGTTGAACGATGTCAGAATAATGTTCCTCAACGTAAAATTGCAAAGACTTTAAATATATCATCATCTACAGTACATAATGTCATCAAAAGATTCTGGGAATCTGGAGAATTCTCTGTGCTCCAGGGACAAGGCCAAAACGCAATATTGGATGTCTGTGATCTCCAGGCCCTCAGACAGCACTGCATTAAAAACAGGCATAATTCTGTGATGGACATCACTGCATGGGCTCAGGAATTCTTCCAGAAATCACTGTCTGTGAACAGTTTCCGTGCCATCCAAAAATGCAAATTAAAGCTCTATTATGCAAAGAAGAAGCCATACCTGAACATGATGCAGAAACACTGCCGTCTTCTCTAGGTCAAAGCTCATTTAAAATGGTTTGTCGCAAAGTGTAAAACTGTTCTGTGGTCAGAGGAATCAAAATTTGACATTCAATTTGGCAACCATGGGTGCCACATCCTCCTAGCTAAAGAAGAGAGGGACCTTCCGGCTTGTTATGAGCGCGTGAATAATGTGTATGGAATTGGCAGCTTGCACATCTGGAAAAGCACCATCAATGCTAAAAGATACTGTATATTCAGGCTTTAGAGCAGCATATGCTCCAATCCAGATGATGTATTTTTCAGGGAAGGCCTTGCCTATTTCAGCAGGACAAT
Source organism: Nanorana parkeri (assembly GCF_000935625.1). Classification (NCBI taxonomy): domain Eukaryota; kingdom Metazoa; phylum Chordata; class Amphibia; order Anura; family Dicroglossidae; genus Nanorana; species Nanorana parkeri. The sequence continues at coordinate 666,174 of NW_017306984.1, read as the reverse complement.
GCTAAACCACATACTGCATTTATGACAACAGAATTTGTAGTAGAGGAGTCCGGGTGCTTAACTGACCTGCCTGCAGTGTAGAACTTTCAACCAACTGAAAATATTTGGATCTTGAAACAAAAAATACGTCAAAAAAGACTCAAGACTGTTGAGTAGTTAGAATTTAAGGGAATTTCAAATCATTGCATTCTGTTTTTATGTAGATTTTACACAGTGTCCCAACTTTTTGGGAATCTGGGTTGTAGAAAGCCATGTAAAATCTTTATAGACATTGGTTAAATCAGAGCTTTTCACATTGTTCTGTGCCCTGATGATGTGAAATTTACATTTTCAAGCTTATTTGAAGTTTCTTTTAAAGTAGTATTAAACGCTTAAGCTTTTTTTCAATAAAGAATCCAGATCAAACAAATGTATATTGCCCAGCAAAGCATTTCTTTATATTTATATTTTATATTTTTGCCCAAACACTTACAATCATCATGCTTCCATACAGCTGCTTGCAACTCTCTCAGCTTCACTTCCCTGAACTCCCTGCCTTGTACAAGATCACAAGGGACAGTACAGTCTCTAGCAACGGTTCATCTACTAGCTTGGAGAAGAGTGATGGGAGGAGAGGGGAGGGGAGGGGAGTGTCTTGTTTTGCTGTGTCTGTTTGTGGAGACACACTCAGTTTACTAGCATAAAACAAAGGTGGCTCAATAGGACTCTGCAAAGGAAAGGAATCACCCTTAAAAACAGGATATCAGGGCCATTGTTCAGGGGAACAGCTCATTCTGCAGGAAACTAAAACTTTTAAATATCAAGGAGCTACATCCATTGTAAGTGATTTAATCAGCATTTGGTATTTAGGTTGAACTCGATGAACATGTGTCTTTTTTCAACCTGACTAACTATGTAACTATGTAACTATGTAACTATGGAACAGCTTAGAACTCTTTTGACTTTAAAATCACTTTAATGTGCTACGACACAGTGACTGCGCAAAGTCTTTGGTAAAGCAGTTCCAGGTCCAGCCGGTTCACATGTTGCTAAATGCACAGGATCCATGTGTTTGGTGCATGCTTTCACACAACACATGGTACTGTACAGGAAGTGCAGTGGTGTGTTACTTTGCCATTCATTCTCAATGGTACCACATGACCACCTCCCAGTGGGCATACATTGCAGCCCAACACAACATGCGGTACCACAATAACATGCTATGCACTACTTCTTATCAATGCACCACAAAGCAATGCACATTATTGCAGAACCACGCATTGTGCTGCGCAGCAATATAATGCACTACCGCTGTAGGCACAGTTAGGCACAGCACTATGGTGTGAACTCAGTTTGACAATAGAAGTGCAGCTGTCCTACATGCTTCTCCACTGAATCACAGCTAGGGCTTTGCAAACAACAGGGGGCATGATGTTTGCTCATTGCATGGATCTAGTTGTTACTCAGCGAGGGGGGTGTCTGACCAATGTGCAGGAACCGCTATTCGCAGAGCGCAATGGCCTGTCTCTGCTGCATACTGGCAGGGGACAGGCTGATTTGGGAGAACTGGACAAGCCTTAACAAAAAAAGTAAAATTAATTAATAACGGCAAGACTTTGTGCAGTTTTGCAGCGCATTACATGAGACTAGATAATGTTCTAAGAAGCGTCAGTTTTATTTTTGTGATCAAAGTTGTTTCTAGACATTTACAGACAAGCAGATCAGTATTAAAAGAGTAAAGTCAGAACTCCTTATCTGCGTACTTGTTAAGGATTAGTGACTCAAGGCCAGAGGTATACCATGATAGCCAAGCAACCAGCATTTTCAGAGGAAAAGGTCAGCAGTTAAAGCTTATATATATATATATACTATGTATATACCGTATACATATATATATATATATATATATATCACCGAAAATGGCTAATTGGGCCTAATTTGGACATTTTCACTTAGGGGTGTACTCACTTTTGTTGCCAGCAGTTTAGACAATAATGGCTGTGTGTTGAGTTATTTTGAAGGGACAGCAAATGTACACTGATATACAAGCTGTACACTCACTACTTTACATTGTAGCAGTGTCATTTCTTCAGTGTCGTCACATGAAATGATATAATATAATATTTACAAAAATGTGAGGGGTGTACTCACTTCTGTGAGATACTGTATATATATTTTTTTTATTTTATGTTATTTATTTATTTATTTTTGAATACAACACGGTTACTGCTAGTATACGTAGACACTTTAGAAGGTTCCTGAGGTTAACTGACTTGGCCATGAGCGTGGATTACCAAATAATGTAATGTAAGCATTGCTTCTGGACTGCATGTAATTGGCTACTGGTCAGTGTGGTGTGGTCTGACATGAGCAAGGGTTGTAGCTCTAACCAGACTGCCATTGCTGGATCTTGCTTGGATAGCATGATTGTAATCTTCCAAGGCCATTTGTCATAGTGTCACATTATATGAGCAGGCTCTGAAGTACTTATTTCATGAATGGATTTGGCTTTGACTGCTTAATTGCTTTAATTTAATTATAATTGCTTATAAAAGTGCCCTATGGAGCTTATTATGAACTGATCGTTAAGCTGTATATAAGCACAAAATGCACCATGCATGCAGGGCCGGATTTCCCACAAGGCAAATGTAGAGCGGCCAAGCCAGTGTTTTAGTACAAGTGATCCCAGCGATGTCGCCAAGATCACTTGTAATATGCGTGCCGCTCCATCCCTCCGCCACCCCCCTCTATGGTCCGCCCCTACTTCACTTGGCTGCGTCTCCCCGCTGGCCTCCTCCCTTCCTACCATGGTTTTCAGGGTCCCCCACTCCTCCGGGTCTCCCATGACCACGGCACATTCATTCACGATGAAGGACGGGGAGCAGAGTGGAGAACGTCTGTAAACACTGAGACAACCCTGCCTCCCCCGCCATCTGGTCGCCATTCTTCATTTGGCGTGGGGGGTTGATGGGTAGGGGGGCGCATTGAGGAACCTGGCCTTGAGGCAGCAGAGAGAGTAAATCCAGCCCTGCATTTACGTTAATTTACAAATATGTTATGACTGAATTCCTGTCAGTTTGGACAGGGCAATACACCATGAGTTTGTACATCATGGAAGGAGCCCGTTGCTTATAATTACAGTACTAGTCTGTCCACAATGCTGTTATGCATATTGCATTAAGATTTGTTTGCATAACCAAGGTATACGTTTGTACAGCTACTACATCAATGGATGTGTTTCTGAGATTGGTCTATTTTGAGTTATCGGACGTTATAGCTGTACATTGGTTGTGCAGCTTTGAATTCATATCCCTGGAATAAGTGGGAGTCTGCAAGAAAGCATTTGTCCTCGAATATAAAATGGGTGTTGAATAGTGGGTACTGTCCCACTGGATGTGCTGTTTACAGCTTTGAGGCTAATCAATGGAATATATGTATATTGTTCCAACATTTGGAATTTACTTTTTTGCAGGTATATGGGGTGATCCGAATGTTTTGTAGAAACAGTTTGTAATAATTTTTGTGAAATTTCACTAAGATGAGCAAGAAAGGCACCCAGGGATCCAGTCTTGCCTATAATTACAGAGGTGTCACTGGCACACAAAACAATGGATTTGTGAAGCCTGGTTAACGACGAGCCCTGTTCCCCTAGCAAGAAATAATATACTTGTATCACACTATAGTCTCTGTTTATAGCCATTGGTAGCAATATTTTATAACACAGTCTGTGAACATATTTACTGCTAATAGCATTACATATTTTTAGAGCATATTCTTCATGGAACTATTCTTCGTGTAGTTTTTTACATTCAATTTAAAACATAATCCGTATGTATGTACACTTGTTGCCAATATATGTACACGGCAGAGGGACTTGTGTGTGAACAAGTATACTGACAGTAGTTATTCTAATGATTCTAGCTGCCAGTTGTAACCAATCAGAATAAATGATTGATTATACAATGTAATATGAGTTTTTTCCAATATCATAGTTTTATACATCCATCAGATAGTCTGCTTAGTCTAACCAGTGAAAGGTAACCTCTATACCCTACATAATCTATGTTGTACAATGTCTTGACCTGTACTCTATGCACTACATAGTTCTAACCACTATACTCTATATGCTACTTAGTCCTGACCATTGTACTTTATACACTGTTTTGTACACATTATAAAGTCCTGACCGCTGCATTCTATATGCTAAGTTGTTCATTACATAGTCTTAACCACTCTAATCTATATGCTATGCTGCATATTATATAGTCCTGACATCTGCATTCTATACAAAGTATAGCACTCTATATACTAAGTAGTCCTTACTGCTGCACTCAATACTCTGCAAAGTCTTGACCGCTGAAGGTAAGACCAGAGAAAGTGTTGGTCCTTTTCTTTATTCTCTATGCAAAACAGAATATGTAATGGAAGAGGTTCATTTTTTTTAAATTACATTCTGTGCTGAGGATTATTATGAGATTTATGTTTGTCTGTGAAACTGCCTCCTTTGGCATTAATTAGGAAATATTTTGTGGATACAAGGACTGCGGCATGAGTGTGCAGTATATACAGTACAGCTAATAGGTTCAGGTTCTGTGTGTTAATTTCACTGCCAATGTTCATTGTGATATGACCATGCCATATATATATATATTATTGACTCGGGGTGCTCCATGTATTTTATGACATTAGATTTTTTTTTCTGCTTAACTTTATCACTATTACAAGATGGCTGATACCTCCCCTATGTGATACGTTGTAGTAAATAGGGTGTGACAGGTCTTCTTAATAAATACATCAAGAGTATATAAGATCTAAAGAGGTGTCTCTGCACTTATCCCAGGATAGAGATCGGGTTTGTAGAGCTTCCACTTTTACAAACGTGTATGTGAGCAATTATCGCTGTTACATTTATACGAAAAGGGTTATTGGTTTTTACAGAGGTAACAAAATGTATTGGATTTATGCATTACATATGATCAGGAGCTGGTAGGTATGTGATATCATTGCAGTGGAGTTGTCATTGCAACCAATATTCTTTGATGCTTAGATATCTTATACATAGCCCAATAGCTGCTACTGTGTCCTCTAATGACATGTAGGGCAGTGGGAGGAACAGCTGATCACAGTGTGGAACCAGGTCACCAGGATGCCCCATTAATACATCCTATAGGGCCCCATGATCTGTAGTTACACCCATGGTCTTTATACTGGGTATTTCTAGACAACAGTTAGCTCAGTGTTATAATATAAAGACACAAGAAACCCCAATATCCAGCTCAATTGTTTTATTTACAAACCTAAGAATTCACTCGATATATAGATCAGTGTACACATTAGATGTAATAACAGGTGAAACATTTTGACTAGTAACATATATATATAGTATTTATTATCATTCTATAAATAACTTTAATGCTGTTAAAAATTATATTTCAGTTTAATTATTGCACTGATTATTGACAACCCGCATCATTGATAGATTACAAATCGTTTAGTGAGCTAGTGGCGACATTGTGTCCCATAACTGTAATCATGCCGAATGCCATTAGAAGGCTGGTCTGAGAAAACGACCACTGATTCCTCCCTGTGTACAGTGGAAAGAAAACGTTAGTTAACATGTCCAAAAGTCATGAGATATCCTGCTGTTTTACAACAAAAGCAGTCATGTATTTTACTTTCATAAGGTGATACAACAGAAACATGTGTTTCAAACTAATATTGCTGAATAGCTGAAAAAGTTAGCAATGTCTCTGTTGACAAATATACCAGTTGATCCTGTCAGTTTCACCCTCAGCTCTTACAGAATAGGATGACAACTCTGTAATCTGCCCTTTCAAATTCCCAGTGTTATCACACCTTTTTTTTAGCCTCGCCACCACTAAATTACAAGGTTGTGCAGTGACACAGACTCTTCCTCTTACATAATAGCATTGTAATTTTTTAGAAAGAGGCTGGTCCCCCCCAAATGTGTGTGTGTCACTTTCAGTAATGCTCTTCCTCCCAGGTGATTGACAGCTGCTTCCTACTTTAATATGCCTCCCTGGGCTGGGAGTTGGAACTATAGCAAGGTCTATTGGGATTTGGAGTCCTGGGAAGACAAAGTGCTGATGCTACTCTTCATTTACAACCCTTGCCCAGAACATGCACGGTCAGACGGCTTCAAAACCAGCAAACAAAGGCGTTTCAAAGTTTTCCCCTATATGTTCCTAAATGTCAAATTTTTATTATTGTTGATATACTTGACATCTGCTTTAAGGAAATGGAAATTCTTACCCCCACTGGAAACACTGGAGACTTGACTTGGATTTCCTGCAAAATATTCAATAAAGTAACTTGTGGTGAAAAGTAACTTTAAAAAAGAGTTTGGCTCTGAGATCCCTCACAATGACTTTTTTTATGACTACCAAAAGCACACCATCCATCAAAATGGACATTATGTCTGCAGCATACAGCATTATATTAGCAAAGATGGCTGCTGCAACTGCTACCAGGTCCATGACAACAGTCTATTGTGCATTGATGAGTTATTGAGATTGTGTTTTTTTTTTTTTTTTATTCCTCTCTTGCACCATAGATAACAGAACTTGCAATGTGTCTTGTTAGCAGTTATAGGAGGTGTTTAAAATGATGAGGAGTTATGAGGTGTGTGTTATTGCATTTGATATTATAAATTGTAGGTAGCTGTCAGAAAAAGATAATACTTTTTCTAACCACAAACTTCTTTATGGGCCATTTAAAAACATGGTTACTATAGACACTCTCTTTTCTGTCCTCCTGCATGAGATGCCCCGTATTTGTTTTAATTTTGTAGCTTTCGGAGGGTTTTAGATTCCTGCTTTGTAAAAAAGGAAAACATAAGTTTTACTCTTAAGTCTGTGCGCCTTGTACACTAGAGCTATAATCTAAAATAAAAATAAAAACTCACTGCAATAATTAGGCTGTGTGATAATGATCAGTTATAAAAATAATAATACTCATAATAATAATAAACTGATAATAATCAGTTACATTATGTAACAAAATTAATACAAACATGACCTAGACTTGTCCAAAACAGTAATACATTTATCATGAAATATAGTACATTGCTACACTAAAAGCGCAAATCCCACCAAGATGTTTTATTTTATTTTTGTATAGAAAATTAGAGCCTCTTCTGGGTTTTATTTGCTCTGTGCCCTTATTGAAGGGAATCTTCCTCACTTACTGCCAGGACAGGGAGTGATTGAAAATCTCTCCAGTTGGGACATAGACAGGGATGTGTATGGGGCATCCACACACCTCAGTTCTTATATGAGCATCACCGAGAGAGAAAGTGAATGTGAAATCTTCTCAAATGAAAACTTTACAAACAGTGAATTCCCCTCTATCTAAAACTAAAGAAAAATAGTTGGCTAGAGTTAGGATTGAAGTGCTTATAATATTGAACTGCTCCTCCACTTTAAGCAAAAACCAAATTAACACATCAAATGGCATTTTTTTTTTGGTTTTGACATGAAAAAAATAAAAGACTAAGGGGCATGCTTTCCATTATAATGTCATGTTTAGACAATATTATTTCCTGTGCTCTTCTCTTTTACTGACCTTGGAGAAAACGGCAAACTGATACCCATAAACATTTCACTGTTTCCATACAAAATCCTTACCAGTAACTTGGACTGGTCCAAAGGACACGACAACTGGATCTGTGGCACTGCCAGCATTAGCCTCCCTCTTCCGTCTTGAACTTGAGCATTTCTTTAAAATAAAAATATCAAATTAAAACATACTTCATATATATCTTCAACAAATCTGTTTAATTAAGAAATAACTTACAGTACACTGGCCAGGTTCACAAAGTCTAGTATAGCAGTGCAAGTAGATTGATGATGTTGGTTGTCCACTGTGCTGCAGGAAACGGAAAGACTGGAAGCTGAACCGGGCAAACTTGTCCACTCCACTGGCAATAATAGATACATTCTGTACTGCAGAGCAACTAAGAAAAAGAAATGGTTTACACAACTGACAATATAAAACAGCAAACATAAAATGGAACATTTTTTTCAGTTGTATAAGTCAGCCAAGATTGACACGTTTCAGGGGTAAGCCCCCTTCATCAGAATCATTCTGATGAAGGAGGCTTGCCCCTGAAAAGCGTCAATCTTGGCTGACTGTGGCTGGTGGACGGTGATGTGACCGGAGGCAGCCGTGATGCAAAGTCGGGGCAATACCATGTTGGGTTAACAGACAGCATGGCCTCTTGTTTGTTGCTAAGCCTGATGAAAACATTTGCTTGTGAGTACATATATCCCTTGTTTTATTTATTGTAATAAACGATTTTACACACGGAGGTGGCGCTCTGTTCCCTTTTGTTTCTTATGTTCGTGGTGGAAGCCCCAGAGCCTTGGATGAGCAGCCCCTCAAGTCTGTGTGAAAAATTGTGATAAACTGTTGAAAACTTTGATTATGCAACAGCAAGTGGATTGTTCAACTGGCAGCCATTCGCGCCAAGAGTTTAGGAAAACTGTCCCTCTTCCCAAGTGTTAGACAGGACCTGTAGACCTTTTTATTCACAGATTCTGTGAATGGATCTGTAAATGAATGATGCAGCTGTTAGGTGGAGCCACATACAGCTGCATGAATTAAACAAAAAACAGAAGCCTGCAGGATGAGGCACCCTGTGATTCTGGTAAGCAGGGGGTGATTTGAAGGTGGCAGGGGGGGCTGCGGAATGTCACCATGTTCCATGTTATATCCTAAATATGGGTGTAATATGGAACAAGATGTTAAAGAAGAACTCTTAATTATTTAATATTTTAACCCTTGCAGTGGGGCTAGAGCCCTGCACTGCAAGGGTTAACTGCTCATTTTTCTCTAGGGGCCAGCATTCAAAAGGGGTTGCTCCACGCAAGGGAGATTTGCAGATTCCTGGAGTTCCACTTTAAACATGGAGTTAGCCTTTAATTTTAATTACTCTAAATTTCACTTTAGTGATCTAAAGTGAAATTTAGAGTAATTAAAATTGATAGCAAGAAAAAGTTTGACTGCATAAGAAAAGTTACTTTGCTTGTCTTCTCTCCTATAAATGCTTCTTCCCTGCCTACTAGAAATTTTCTTTAGACTAAACACTGAGCTGCAGTTGCACAGCTAGTTTTAGAATCTCAACATGCCTTGGTGCTAGGATGAATCAGCTCCCACGTGCATGTGTGGGAGTTATGTCATCCAAGACCAACCTGTCAGGATGGCTGAAGACATCAAACCCAAAGCAGACTAGGCAAAGATTTTGGCAGCGACAAGGGAATTGGTGGACGTTGCACCACTGCAGTCGAGTTAAAAGCAGCAGATTTACATTTTGCTTTAAATGTAACACCTTTATGTAAATAAATTGTTAGCCCCTGAAAAGATTGTTCATTTGTGCCTTTGTTTGATAATAAAATTGTATGCTAATTCTCAAATGCCTAAAATACCAAACAAAGAAATAGCTGAAGATAGTAAAAATGTTATTCTGTTTATGGCTGTTATCAATGGCCAATCCATGCAGGAATACTGTTGCTATTAGGGTGAAGCTAGTGCATTTGGCAAAACAGGACTCTTATTGAAATTTGATTGAAATTAACCTCCAATTGTGCCATGAAGACTATATGCCAAAAAAAATCACATGGCTTTGTTTAAAAAAAAAGACAAAACCATGTAATCAAAATGGCAAAGCTTCCATGGTGATCAATGCCTTTGTTGATAAGCAAAGTCTAACCTGAATGCTAAACCTAACACTAACCATAAACCTGACCCTAACCTTAATGGTAGCCCTCTGTTGATCTGCAAGCATTTACAATTTTAATGTGTCACTTCAGGCTTTAGCAGACATCAAAGGCAGACACATCTCAGGAGTAACAACAGAGTCTGTTTAATAACGATTGATTTCTTTGGCTTACTATTATCAATTTGGTGAGCAATGACTTTGTTAATAAATGAAGTCAACACTAATGCTCACCCAAACACTAACCTAAACCTAACACTAGCCATAAACCACACCGTATACCTTATTGCTAGGCCTTTGTTGATGAGCAAACATGTACAATATCAATGGGCAACTTCAGGTCTTAGCAGACATCAAAGGCAGACACATCTCAGGGCTAACAGTAACGACTAATTGGATTACTAACATTGACTTGCAAGACAAGTATAAATCAGATGCAAGTGTGAAAAGAGAACGTGAATAGGTATTTTTGGTTTTTTGCTAGTTTTTAAAAAAAAAAAACGTTTCTTATAGCTCTTGAAAAGGACACTAAACCTATATAGGGTTATATCTAAGATCACTACAAGGGGTAGTGCATCTGCTACTTTGACACATTCATCAAATGGAATTCCATTTTGCTTTTTCAGAAGCAATAATAAAATATATATATACATATATTCAGTGAAACGAAGTGTAGATGTGTTGTCTGTTTCTTTATTACATAAGATATAGTCTAGGTAATTACCCTGTGAGGAAATCATAGCTGTCATTTTGTCCAGGTGAAACCAAAGGGGATGGAGTAGCAAAGCATCGATCCAGGAATACATTATAGCTGTGGAGAAATTATAAATTCTATAATACAGCGTATCTGCAAATGTTGTATAGTTCTATTGTTTAAAATCGCAGTGCAGCTATTAATATTCAAACTTAAACCTGTAAACATGATTAACCCTAAATAAGATTTTCAGGTAACGTTGCTACTATTTCTGGAAAATAAATAAATCATTTGAAAAAGAGATCTGTATAAAACATTTTCTGTCTGGGAAGACTCAAGGGTAATCATCAAGGGATACAGTAGCATTCCTTTAAAGCATTTTACTCCTAGAAACATGACAAGACAATATCACATGTCTGATTTGTTGAAGAATATGTCACTAGCACACCCAAGTCTTCATCCAGAAAACGCCTTTGTTGACGTTTCTGCATCATGTCAAACAAAATACATTTCAGGGCTGCACAGGGTCCCTTCATCAGGCATAGTAAGATGATTTGTTGACGAGTTCCTGGAGAAAGGGTGATGTGCTGATGGCTATTTGATGTATAGGATAGTTTACATGGAATCTTTGAAAAGGCAATTGGTAGTCTAGGTCCCTGACAGAAAATAATTACTCAAATAATTACTCAAAACATTTTTCTACACCCAGGGAAACAAGAGAACTTGACGCTTGTTTGTAAAATCCCATTTAGCATTGTAGATAAATTTGCACATAGACGTACATACGGTATTTTGCATCAACCAGTAAATGGTCCAAATCACGAACCATTCCTACTCTACAACAAAAGTTAATTTCAAAGACAGAATACAAACCTATATATTTATAAAATTAAGAAGTGTACAAAGGAATCACGATGAAACTATGAACCAATCAAATGTTTTATTGAATCATTTTACAGATGTTAAGATGGTGATAGATAATATGCTGCTAGAGGCCACTGCTTTTATGCATTGTATGTGTGCCTTATTAAAATAAGACCAACGGATGGACCACTAAACTATTCAAATCAAGAATGAATCAAGGAGATCCAGTTAAAATACTTGAATGTAAGGCTGATATCTGATGGTTAAATAATGGGAATTTTGTGCTATAGCTGTCAAGGGCCATAGTTGAGTATCACCATAGATATGAATTAGTTTAGCTACATGGCACTGTGGTGCAGGTGTGTATTTTTGACAGTGCAGAGAGGATTGATTGATTTATTTCATTTATTTCAATTATATCTAGCAAACAACATGACACATTAAAATTATTACTCCTTATTTCATAAAGTTCACATACCTTGTTGCTGAGTTATTACTGCTTACTTGAACATATATTGTTTTTCTCAAGCCATAAACAGTTAAATTTGATGCAACTGCAGAAGAAAAACTTTGATCCTATTAAAAACATGTGAGAAATTATTGTAACATTTTACAGCTATAATAACTGGCAATGAATCAGATTAATAACAGTAAATAAAAAAACACAAGTTACTGTATACTGTATTCAGCTTTGAAATAAATGTCTTGAGTAGAAATAGACAAAGGCATCAAACTTTGTTGTACTGCTAATATGTGTGGAATATGTGTGAATAAAGGACTTTTTTTATGGTGTGGTGTCCTTATTTGCTTTTAACTCTTTGTGGAAAATGGGTAAAGCTTACTATTGTACCCCTATACTCATTCCCTGGGGGTGCTGATATCTGAAAGCCCTCTTATTATAAAGGGGGCTTCCAGATTCCCATAAGTGTTACCTACAAACCCCCTCATCCTCTTGGGGACCCGACGTGAGAAAGAGGCCCATCTAGACAAGGTACTTTGCAAGAGAGAAGGAGGCTTGGCCACCCATGCTTGCAAGGTACCCCGAACCCCCCAACAGTTTGCACAGAACTTTACAATATAAGGAGGACATTACAGTTACAATACAAATCAAGACAAGTCGGTAAGGAGGGCCCTGCCCATGAGAGCTTACATATGTTGTGGGTACCCCAAAAGTCCAATCTCTTTTTGGTTGAATGTTTTTTATGTAAAATAGGATGTGGTGCCTGTGGATACAGGTTAGTCCCATCTTTCCATACAATATAGATACTATGAATGTGTTATAAAAATGAATCCATGATCTTCATAGAAACATTAATAGGAATTGACAACAAAAAATAAAAGCATATCTAACCGCAAAAGCAATAATGTAATATATTGCAGCTTACCAGCCTTTAGATTTGATGGCTGCAGTAGATTTTTGGGCAGATAACACTGGGATTTCACTGTGCAGGAAGTTATAAGGACACTGAATTTCTGGCAAGGTCAAGAAGTATTTCCTGTACTTGCTAAAAAAATGTTCTGAGCCTGAAAATAGCTAATGCAGTCACCACATGTAAGGACCGGTAAACAGCAATATATTACATTTTGGTTTATGGGTTCAAATACACTTTAAAGCAGATCTCCAGGAATCTACAAAGTTAACCCTTTCAGTGATGGCTACCCCTGCACTACAACGGTTAACTGCTCATTTGAGTCTAGGGGCTCAAATAAAAATATAAAAAATATACTCACTTGTAGTCTATTCTCCCCGGGGCTCTGGCAGTCTAAGCATCTGTGACATCATCACGTCTAATGCAGTCCATTAACCTGTATAAGACATGAGGACTCTGAGGGACATACTACAGCCAGAGCAGAGAGGGATAGAGATGAGTGCTGACCACCACAGGACCTAGTATCAGGTGAGTATATCTTCTGAATGTCAGCCCCTAGAGAAAAACGAGCAGATAACACTTGCAGTGTGGGTGTAGTCCCACTGTAAGGGTTAACTTGTAAATAACTGGAGTTCTTCATTAATAGATATTTAATTTTAGTCTTTTTATTGACAGTACAATGATATAAGAGAGTTTCCATGCAAACTTACAGTGAAAATCTGCATTCGTAAAGTACTGATAAAGCTACCATTGTTGCTGTTAACAGCTACAGCTCCAAATGATCTAAGAAAAAGAAAGAAAACATCAAATGTGTCTACAAAGACATACTATTATGTGAAACCCACAACCCTAAATATTTTTTGTGTTATGAAGATTGGCTAAAACCTCTGAGGGTTTCATTGCATTCTCTCTCCCCAAATGGAAGAGTTCCCTTCATCCTATCCGAATGTCACCAGGACTGGGGGATTTGGAAAACCTCTTCAATAGAAGAGCAAAAAAGTTTGAAAATCACATTTTTGGTAGATTGGGGAAATATTAGGTTAGGTCATAATTGCTATCTGCTTCTTTCTGTAGCATAGACCACTGTCCCCCTCAGCTCTAGCCCTGGTGTCACATGGACTTAAAGTGAGGGGAAACATTCTTAAAAAGGACACATACAGCAAAAAAACCTGATGAAGAATTTTTTTTCTATAGGCAAGACTAAAAACAAGACATATTTGGCAATGACTATCTAAAAATCAGTGGTATGTTATCATATTTGTAAAGAAGAACTCCAGTTAGACTAAAATGTAACCCTTGCAGTGGGGCTACTCCCGCACTGCAAGGGTTAAGTGCTCGTTATGGTCTAGGGTCTAAAATAACAAAGATATGCTTACCCACTCCTTGGTCCTGCCTGACTGCTAGGCCAGTCCTTGCAGCCTCTCTCCCCTCCACTCTGGCGTTCTAAGGACCTGTGAGTCATCACGTCTAATACACTGTATTAGATGTGAGGATGCTGAGGGACATTACACCGCCTGAGCGGGGGAGGAGTAACCGGTCTAGCAGCCAGATGGGAGCAAGGTTCGGGTGAGTATATATTTGTTATTTTAGATCCTAGACCAAAACAATCACTTAACCCTTGCAGTGAGGGGGTAGCCCGAATGGAAGAGTTATGTTTTATTCTGTCCAGAGTTCTTCTTTAAAGCAGTGAATGCAACTTTCACCAAACATTTACTAGTGGGTAAAACACATGCAACTGAAAGATTTGTCTGCAGTAAATGTTTGGAGAATATTAGAATAACTGTTTTACTATTACGCCCCCAAAGTGTGCAAGCTTTCTGCAGCATCTGTCTGAGTACTTGTCTTTTGTTTAATATGTAACAAAAGAACACTGTGGGGTCTATTCACAAAGCTGCCGAGGGCAGCCGAGTGAATGACCGATCAGAAGTGAAGTGAGCCGTGCCAAATGTCTGTGTACACCTGACCATTACACCTACTGTTTATTGGCTTGTTGGACATTAATATGTATTTGCCCCTCTCTTCTTTTCCCCTCATGGCTAAAACAGTCTTCACTTTGAGAAAGCTTTGCACAAGATTTTGGAGTGTGTGTGTGGAAATTTGTAGCCATTCAGCAAAAGTGCATTTGTCATGTCAGGTACTGATGTTGGACAAGAAGACCTGGCTCACAAACAGGACTCCAAGTCATCTCAAAGGTGTTCACTAACATTGTGTGTAGGCCACTCAAGTTCATCCACACCAAAATCATCAAACCATGTCTTTTTGGACCTGGTTTTGTGTACAGGGGTGCAGTCATGATGGAACAGAAAAGGGCAATTCCCAAACTGTTGCCAAAAGGTTAAAAGTGCATGAATTATTTTTATACGATATGCTGTAGCAATAACAGCAGCCCCCACGGGAAGCACCTGAAAACATGGTTGTCCACATGCTCTAAATCATACATTTAAGAACTAAACTGGATAAGACTTCTCAAATAAAATTGTTATAAAACCTGCAAGGAGATCTAGATATTAAATATTTATGATACACTTACGTTAACATTTCAGTATTGTTCAGGAGGTACTGCATAGGATAGCGACAAGAAAAATTATAGTGTAAGTTTGTACTGTAGGAGACAAGTCCCATTTCTGCTAATGGTGAAGAATCCACAAATCCAGAGATGACAACTGTTTGGATATTTGAATATGAGCTGAACACTCCACTGCCAGCTTCACTTAAAACCTGTATAAATAAAAAAAAATGTACAGACAGTCCCCAGGTTACATACATCCGACTTACATCCGACTCCTACTTACAAACAGAGGCCATTACTGTACAGCAGGGGTAGTTGTAATGCTACCACGCTCGTGCCGATGAGGGTCTGGTTCGTGGTACTGTACATACATTACAGGAAGTTGGTTCTTGTTAGACGTGCAGACAAGGGGTGCCCACCTCTTCTTCCGGGTCACTGAGAGGTTTTTACTGCTGTCTGTATCCTCGTTAGAAAGATTTAATCTCACTTCCTGCCCTTGAGACAACAGGAAGTAAAAGGAAATCTACCCCTAGGAAGGGAAATTCACTCCTGTAAGAGTCTACACTGAAGCTTTATCACCAGAGGCATAACTAGAACCCTCAGGGCCCCGGTGCAAGAAAACCATAAAGGCCCCCCCGGAAAAAAACATGATTTTGATACCTTTTTTCCCCCCAATATATAAAACATTAAACCATTTCTGTTTTTATTTTCAACTTACTGTAATCATCCACAGAGGTAGTTTCAGGAGGGGTGTGGAGGTTGTCAGGAGGGGTACAGAGGGTGTCATGAGGGGTGCGGAATGTCCCAGGAGGGGTGCGGAAGGTCTTAGGAGGGGTGCAGTGGGTGTCATGAGGGGCGCAGATGGTGTCATGAGGGGCAGAGAGGGTGTCAGGAGGGGTGCGGAGGGTGTCAGGAGGGGTGCGGAATGTCCCGGGAGGGGTGCGGAATGCCCCGGGAGGGATGCGGAATGCCCCGGGAGGGGTGCGGAGGGCCTCAGGAGGGGTACAGAGGGTTAACTGCCTGTATATGCCAAAAATGATTAATACACATTTGTTTCAGTTTACAAAATACTCCTAGCTTTGGATGCAATAGATTTTGGATCTCAGCTCAGTTCTGTGAATTATGTGTAGGTTTAAACATGTCTGGTAGCCGCCTGGGTTCACACCTAGGCGACAGTGTGTTTCGCAGCCAAATTGTGATAACATCTATTTTATATTTGTTACATGTTCCCATTAGCATAAGCTAAAATAAAAATAAGAAAATGCTTCTTGCAGTTTAAATAGCTTTTACTTGGGTTAGGGTTTTAAGAGTTAACATCTCTTCTTGCGTAGGAGGGGCTGTGAGGGGTGAGGGGTCTTGTCCATTGAGAGGAGACTTGTCCATTGTATGTTAATGAAACTTATCAGATAAATACAATCCCCAAGTTTCAGTCCCAAGACTTTCCACTGGGACAGAATACTGTGAAAGAGCTAAGAAAAACCTGGAATCAGCCTTGCCTGATTTAACCAAAATGTTTTTACAAGTTATTTTCAGTATGCTGTGTGAATAGGAACACATGACGAACATATTGAGGGGTTTTCCTACATTTATCAAAGACTTTCAGAATGGGTATTTAGCTTGAGTGTAAGCCCAGCCAAAACTTTTTTGTTTGTTTTAGAAAGAGTGGTTAGATATAAGAGGTTTTTATTGCTATCTGGGGCTCCATTAGAGAGACCTCCCCTTACTGTCCCTGTGACATTGGTTTCCACACAGAGGAAGGGGGGAATCTGCAACAGGGACATAGACAATAAAAACATAGTTTTCCCCAACTCTACTAAAGGAACACATTTTTTTATCTGTTCGCGTTGCTGTTGGAGATTTTCCCTCACTTACTGTCTGGTGAAACCATTGTTATTCAGACAGGAAGTAAAGGCATATTTCACTAATGGGGCCCAGATAGCAGTAAAATATTTTAAGTCTGGGTGGGTGAAGGCTGGACAGGAAGCGAGGGTGCGGGGGGGAAGTTGGTAGTACTCAGCATTGCTGATTTTCATTATAATGTATTGCTGGAACTTGTAGTCCTGCATAGCTACTGGTATTCTGCATTGCTGTATAATGATTATACAGCAATGCAGAATACCACCAACTATGCAGGACTACAAGTCCCAGCAATACATTATACTATTAAGTAGGGACGCACCAGTGCCAACACTGGGCATTTTCACAAGTACTAAGCGCTGATACCAGTGTTCTGTCGAGATCGCCGACCTAGTCGAGTTTGCTGACCTCAGCATCTGCGCTTGTGCACAGACCAGTATTATCGAGAAAATAGGCATTTATTCACAAAATATTTTGTTCAAATCGTTAATTGTGATTGTTAATAATATGCAATCCATCATTTACTGCCATGGATGGTATATTATTAACGGTCACAATTAACAATTACAAACTAATACTTTACAAATAAATGCCAGTTTCCTCGTTAATCCCGTCTGTGCGCAAGCGCGGATACTGGGTCGGTGTTCTTTACAGAACACCGGCACTAAAATTTTAAACTGAAATGGCAGCCTTCCTGTTCACCCCACAGTGCCTGTTTATAGTGCCTTCCCATGGCGGTGGGGGGTTGGGGGGGCCCTTCATGGTTTCTTGCACCGGGGCCCTGAAGTTTCTAGTTATGCCACTGCATATAAACTTACATTTTTTGTTAGCTTTCCTCTTCATATCCTCATGGAAATGGCTGTCTCTGTGCTTTGTGAAAGTGCTAACACAGCGCTATAGGTTAAATATAAATACTTCCATAAAAATTGTATATATAAATACCTTAAAAAGAAAAATTATATAAATATATAAATAAATGGGTTATAACCCGGTGAGAGATTCCATAAATTATCTAATATTTTAAGCGATACAAAATGTGTAAAAACTGGTTTGTGTTAATACATAATCTGAGCAAAGGCTCCTAAGTGGATACAGTGTAATACGAAAAAAGTCTTTTTCAACAATGAAATCAATCAAAAAGCTTCAAACCATTAAGATATCTTATTAGTGAGTAATTAGAAGTGAGAATGCCACACAGTGACAGAATATAAAAAAATCAAAACCAAACCCTATAAATTATCTCGTTAGTGAGTGAACTTGTGAGTCATGAGATAATTAGACAAAAAGAATAAAAAAATATATAAAATGTTCCGGTGCAAGATATTAGAATTAAATGCGAATGTTTCCTCAAAAAATGCACAATATAATAACCCAATAATAAATAACTCAAAAAATGACAAATAAACAAACGAAAAAATATGTATATATAGTTCTTTTAAGTCCGGTCTTCCCCGCAGACAGAAAGCAAATATCAAATACAAAAATACACAGCTCTCCTAAATCCGATCTTCCAATCAGCCGTCCCCCCAGGCAATCGGTACTCACCAGAGTTGGTGAGTATATATATATAATCACTAAAAAGGGAAGGACCTCTACTCTCCCCGTTCCGATTCCCTCGGGTTCCTCTGACAGCAGACCAAACACTTCCAGGCACTTCTCCCCTGCAGTCTCGTGGAGGTCCCGGCTATCTGTTGAAAGCAGATGCCGGCTTTTCTCATCCGTGAACAGCAGCGATTTGGAACGGTCCCGATCAGTGTTTTTTTAGGGTTATGGGAGAGAAAAAAACAACCCTCATGGTGCAGTACATCCAACAGTAAATATTTATTTAAAAGTAGCAACTTACATCAAAGTTAAAAAATACCGGCCGGCCAAACAGAGAAAAAAGAGGATAAAAGCTTTCACATGAAAGCCGCTAGCATAGTACTTCCTATACAGTGAGAAGATCTGCCCCTTGACGCGTTTCGTCACCTGACGTCTTCTGAAGATCTGTTGACGTCTCCTGAAGATCTGTTGACCTGACGTCACCTGACGTCTTCTGAAGATCTGTTGACCTTCAGAAGACGTCAGGTGACGAAACGCGTCAAGGGGCAGATCTTCTCACTGGATATATACAGTGCTGTGTTAGCACTTTCACATCACATTCACCATTTTCATAGCAGCTTTAGGATTAGCAATTAAAACATCTTAGTCTTATTTTTCCAAGAGCGCAGAATTTTTTGTTAAAAATTATGTCTCTGTGCTTTGCAAGCAATCTGTTGAAGTTCTCTACCGCCCATTCATTAGTATTCATAATGGCACCCCCTCCTTGGGCAGTGTATTGTGTGTGAAGGCAGAGCTGGTGTTTAGTGATCGCATTACACAGAATCACAGGGAAGGGGGCAGCCTGTTTACAGCCTGCTTTACAATCTAACCCTGGTGTCAGACTAAGTTTCCTGTGGAGCAGATTTAAACTTTCCGGAATTCAGGCCTAATAAAAACTTCATAAAAAAACGAGGAAAGCATGCAACACACGACACATAAAAATGTTCACACATATACATAATCACTGCACCTCTACATTACCACAATAAATGTTAATGTTAATCACTTACAAAGGTAGAAATGGACTTTAAGCCATATAATGCATAGTACATTTTAAACCATTAAGCATAACGTTTCCATTTTTGTTATTTTCCAGGTCACAATAAACCATGCAGAGAAACAATTTGGCAAGATTGATGTCCATTGTGATGGTTCTTTGATTGTTAGAAACTATTATTTTTAGGTGGTATCTAAATATGGTCTAATAATGCTCTTATTTATACCTGTGGTACTTACTTGAATCATGTTTCCACATACATTACTACTGGAGTCATCAAGAAGTAGAGTGAATTTCATTAATGGAGTATCAGTTGAGTTATCCCTGGTACCTAAACATGATGTATTGTTGTGTTTTCCATTAAGAGCAAGATCAGATGGATCAAAATTAGCAAACATAACTGGGCAAACTTTTATGGACAGCTGAATATCTCTTGGTCCACATGTCACAGCAATGTCAGTGTTATCTAGGTAGAAAGAAAGAAAAAATACAATACAGCATCAGTTTTGGGGAAATTACAGACCTAATATTAAAACTTAGCATTGATATTTTGCCATTTGTTTCATAGAATATGTGCATTGTGACAATTTTGCATATTAAAGATCCCGCCAATTTAATAATCCTTTTTTTGGACATGTTGATACAGGTGAAGATAGGCAAAATCTATTCTGTAGACAATCACCAATTTAAAAAGATTTGTTGCCTTTTTTCACAAACAATTTGCAGAGAATTTACATCACCCTCGACCTGCCATTAGGTTGAGTTTTTGTGTTTAATGAAGGTTAAATATAAGAAAAAACTTTACTTCAAAGTCGCAAAATTTAATAACTTAAAGGAGAATTATGAGGCAAGTGATTTTCACTCAGCCTCATAATCTGAGCCGACCTGTGACAATGAAACTGTCAAAGGTCGGCTCAGTAGATCGGGAAGTGAGCGAACACATAACGTCGCTCGCTCACTTCTCGATCTATCCCTGCAGAGAGCCGTGACTGTCATCTATCCCTGCAGGGATTCCTCCCCTCCCCTGTCCGATTCTCCAGCGCTGACTGGTGGAACGGATGGGGGAGGGGGCGGGTACAGCTGGCACTGCCTCTAGATAGGCAGATCCAGCTGTCACTCACGCAGCTGGGTGGATCCAGACAGCATTGTCGGGATCCGTTCCGGCTGCGGCGTCTCAGTATTCCACGAGCAGTAGCTCGCTGTATACTGAGCTTTGGGTGACGGGAGGACGCTAGTTTGTGTCCTCCCGTTACCCTTAGGAGAACTATGGGGAAAAGCCCCGACTCCACAGTTCTCCTTTTAGAGATTTCATGCAATGAAGATTTTCACATATAGGCCCCTTGTTATCCATACCTGGAAGTCTTTCATATACCGGTTGGCACACTTGTCCAAAAGATGGCTGTGAAGATAGCACTAACAGCAGTATAAAAGCTAAATTCATTTTTAGATCCTATATGCAAAGGTACAAGAACACAAAATAATCAATTATTGTTATAATTTACATACAGTATATTTCTTCTTTCCTCCTGTTGAAGAAAAACATGTTTACAGAGCTCAGAAGCTCAGGTTAATATTTACATACATGAATACATACTGAAATTGATGGCAGTGGCCTGCAGCAATCTTCAGATACAATTTTTTTTGCCATACTTACGCAGTCCTTCCCCATAGACTACTGGAGTAAAAGCTGTTGAACTTCCTCTTTATTGGGGGAACGGCCCCATATACCTCTATGGGGATTAACTGCACAGCCATGGGCAGTAGCAAGTAGATTTTGACTGAAAAATCTGAACACTGCTGTTGGCTGTGGCCTTAGGATTTCAGTAAGTACATCTGTGATGGGGGAAGGGACTTTATTTTGTTAAGGGAGCTCTGAAATTACTTTTGTAGAGTTGTCCTTTAAATCAGAGACAGAGTTTTTAAAAATTAACAAGTTCTGCTGAGTTCTTTCTTTAGAAATTCCCAATGTTCTGTGAATGCCATGTATTGCTTATTTGTAAAACAACAATTGTATAAAATGTTTAATTTTACTTTAAGGCAAATGTCCATAATTCAGCTAATCATTTAATTACCCAAACTATAAAGTATCTAAAATGGTGGCCAGAAATGGCCTGCTGACTATCAGAAACATTATCATTCACAAAATGTTTCAAATATCTTAGAAAATCTCTGTATGACCTGGCTGATCCATGAGAAAAGGGAAGGAAACTATTAACTGTATGTGCATGACTTAAATCAGCCTAGCAAGTCAGATAAGAAACAGTAGCAGGTTCCAGCACTCCATACAATAGGCAGATATCTTCCATACCCATCATTATTGGAGAAACATTTGCCTGTAAATGCCCAGGTTTGATGGTACTGATTTCTATCACGCTCAAAGGTTTATTTTTTTTTAAATGCTACCTGTAGATACTACCACATTGACTTGGTGACTGCTACATCTATGTTTGGTGCTGATGATGATATTGAATAAAGAAAACCATTTAAGAACACAGAGTTTCTGGAAGTTTTTAAAAGGATGTAAAATGTCTGCGTGGACAATGCCTAGGAAACTTTCAATAAAGGTGACATACTATTAGTCTACAGGTAGTTTAAAGAGCAATTATTATTTGTTAAGTGCAGTCACCCATATCAGTAGACAAAAATTAGACAAACTGTTACAGATTAATTAACTAGTGTCCTTGGTCTCCTTTGTAGTCACAACTTTTTAAAGGCCTGAACACAGCTAAATATGAAGATTTCATGCTGCATGTCAAATTCTTTTACATAATAAACACACAAACTGTAATACATGCAAGTATATAAGAGACAGACTTAGTGATATGTAATAAAAAATAAGTCTGCATTAACTTGCCAAAAAATCTACATATAATTACTCACCAGATACAGAGGCTCTGATCCACGCTGCTGATGGTAAGAAAATGCAGGCAAAGCCTTCAAAACATTTATAAGAGGTGCTGGAAGAAGGAAGTTAATTTAAGAAGTTTACACTAATACCTATCTACAGGGCAAAATCTTATTTTTTAGCATCAACTGGAATTTCATCTTTGTGGGTTTTTTTCAAGGACAAAAGGTGATACATTCAACAAGGAATCATATTTCTAAAAGAGAAAAATATTGCCCTAAACAAGTGCCAGAAATACAATATACCAAGTAATATATCAAGTAAAATGTGGTTGGGTTTCTGCATAAACAGAACCATAACAAGAGACACCCATGTTGAGAGTCTGTAAGAAATGTTTGAGACTTAATTGTAACCACAAATAGGCAGACATGCCACCATTATCAACGGGACACTGGAGATCTTTCCAAAATGCTCTTGAATGTGTTGAAGTAATAATGAGTATTTGCAGCTCTTAGTAGTCCTATGGTTTGTTAGAGGCATGAAGTAAGTGGTCATGGATATGTGACCACAGACAATTTTCAGGCAATTTCAATTGGCTTTCAATCGCAATAACAGCTGAATGGTTTAAGGCAACCTACCCCCAATGCCTTAGAATATTTCCCAGTGTCAACAGAAACTGTTGGTGATACAGTAGGGTAAAATAATCCAAATAGTTGTTTTTCCAAGTGAAAGCTGCTGGAAAGTGGTCGGATTTGCAGAAAAAAATTGTGTGTGTGGCCAGCATTAGGCTTAGGTCATGACAATGCAGCTTGCAGTCAAAAAGTGTTGCAATTTTTCTTTCTGTGCATATCCTTTATATGGAGAAACTGCAAAGCAAAAAACATTATTGAAATCAATAAATAAAGCCTGACTCCAGCTACAACTTTTTATTACATTTTGGATTGAGCAGGGAAGTATTGGAGCCTATTTCAGGTTTTTGTCGCTCTATGTGTCCCTTTTGAAAAACATTTCCCCACTTGTAGGCAGGACAGAAAATCTCTCCAACAAGGACAAAAACAGAAACGCATTTCGAGTGGAGAAGGCTTAGATCCTCTGACAATTGTTTTATTGTTGTCTTTGCATCTCTGTTCCAATGGCAACTGCACACCCTATTTCTTGTATGGATATCAAGGGACAACAAATGAGGAAAAGTCTCCCCAATGGGGTCACAGACAGAAATAAAAACCCACCTTTTAAAACTGAACTCGGGCATAAGCAACTATTGTTTTAATACAAAAGGAATATGTATACAAATCTTGGAGTGTTTTGTGTATTTTTTCCAGATCTCTGCAATAACCCAGTGTGAAACGTTTCCTTTGTGCAGGAGTTTTCTGTAGTAAAGACTGGTCACTGCTGCTCTCTCTCCTCCTGTAAGGTGACTGGTCTTGTATCAGCCCCCTCCTATAATTTTCTACAGGCAGTCTGTAGTAAGTGATGCTATTGGGTCCTTCCTGCAGCTCTGCTCTCTGCACAGGCACAGTGATGATGTCATTGCTGATACTGCTGTCACAAAGTAACTTTGCAAACACATTTGGTGCACACAAAGTGGTTATATTTTCTTTGTAGCTATATAGGAATATATCTAAATGATTTTTTTTTGTGCCTGGAGTTTAGCTTTAACTCTTCCCCACTCCTTTCAAAACAAAAACAAAAACAAAAAACTTTTGGCTGGAGTGTAGTTCCACTTCTGAGGCCACATTTGAGAACACCCCACTATATTTTTTACCTATCTAGTTGTTTATTTGTAGGAGGATTATACACAGGACTGCAAGCTAGTCTGGACAATTTCAGAGGAACAATCTGGAGACAGACTGAGTTTATATCATTAACATGCAATGCAGAACTCAAGCCTTGAATGGGAATCTGCAACAAATTTAAAGTAGGTAGAGAGGATGTGGAATGTAGGGACTGTGCTGCATGGCAGCATCTAAATAAAGTTTGTTTTAAGCTTAACACACATTTTTATTTTACTTACAATTTCTTTTCTTTTTTTTTACTTCCTGGTCCACTTAGGCACAAATGATTTAGATATGCCCATTGCACCCTGCAGAGTATTGCTAGGGAATCTCATCTGTAATCTCATGAGAGCTCAGGGAAAGGAATTTTCCTCCTCCTGAGATGATGTGCATGGTCACATGTCCTGATCAAATGTACCAGAGTTCCACTAAGTAAAAGGGAGATCTAGTAACCTGTCGTTAGTTAAAATGGCCA
>NW_017306984.1:634751-635913 GCF_000935625.1 Nanorana parkeri | reverse complement strand
TTCACCACAGCTGGAGGGCCGGAGGTTTGCTACCCCTGCACCACTGGATAGGTAAAGACAAAGTAGAGATTTGAGATATCTCCTCCGCAGTTTGCAAAATTTCATTGCATACCTTGGAGAGTTTTGTCCAAGGGCAGGTTGACTGTATTAATGCATCCAACCACCCATTTTAAACTATGGACACCTTAAGGCAAATTGCATACCAACTATGGTAAGGTAACCCCTTCCCAAGAACAACGCTCTATTATGTTGGCACTGTGATTAAACCAGTTGTCAGTTACAAGAGTGTGTGCTTACAACAAACCTGATATACCCATGGGTAGGTAGGGAGACATGACAATATCTTGCTCTAGAATTCGTTTTGTTGCAGGCACAAGTTTAGTGAATGTCATGCCGTATCTTGTGACAAGCTTCAGGCAAATAAAGATAAATCTACACTAGGCCATCAATGTTCCCACAGTAGCACAAGCCATAAAACTCAGAATTCAGCACAATTTCAATTTATACTTTGCAGGTGCAAAGTAAAGAATTTATTCCCCCCCCCGCCCAAGTAAGGTGTACACACTGGGACTTAAAGCAATTAATTTAACAGCCATTTATGAAAAACTGGTAACCAATGGATGAAATAAGGGTCAGTTAATAGAAAAGATTAAGAGGCACAATCCCCCCCCCAAAAAAAAACAAGGTAGCCACTAACTTGCCATTCCAACACTTATGCTCACGTTACTTTTTACTGTAGGTAACCAGAGATACTGTACACGTTTTGGACCTTGATGAGCTACAGAGTGGTACAGCCACCTAGTAATTGTGTCTTACAGTACAATATGGTACCCACCCATTTCTGCAGAAGGTAACTGCCTGTAGAAGTCCAGCAATGGTCAGTACAGTTTCTCTTTAATAGCACAAACATACTTTAGCTCAGATGCCACAAGCACATTTAAATAGTGGACTGGTATAGATTTAGAGAATGGACAACATTGCAGAGCAAAGTTTCCCCACATTATACTGACACTTTAAATGCTGGACTAGTTTAACTACCCTCCCAGATCAGAAAATACTAGAATATATTCTAGCCACCTACAAGGCGCTGTATCCAGGGCTGGCCTTAGGGGTGTGCAAGTCGTGCGGCCGCACAGGGCGCCATGGCAACAAGGGCGCCGTG
>NW_017306984.1:630087-630602 GCF_000935625.1 Nanorana parkeri | reverse complement strand
AAAAAAAAAGCCTGCAATTATCTAGATGTTTATGTTTGTAGATTGTCATTACTAAACATTGCTAAAGGTGCCATTGTGGTTATTTTGAAGATATGGGTAAAGCTCCTCTTTAAGACAGCCAAGGCTAGAGTTTCATGGGCCTAGTGTTTAAGGTTCCTTCTGACCTTCATGCTCTGTTAGGGCTAGTTACCCTGCATTAACTAGTTTTAAAATGGGCTAACAGACAGTAAGGGACCAAAAGCTGGACCCATGGCATTTCTTTTAATAAGGTGCACCACAATACATGGCATGTGCATAGTGATTCACTGTAGCGCTGGTCGAAATGATTGTACCACAAAATGCCATGCATTACAGCCCACACTGTAAAACAAAGTCTGAAGTAGGTTTAAAAAATTTGCCCATACAGCGTTTTTTGTTCCATACATAGATCAGTTAAAGTAAAATTAGGCCTAAGATGATCTGATCTGCCAGACAGGGCCCATACACCTGCCGATTATCGTACAATAATCGGCAGG
>NW_017306984.1:624398-625613 GCF_000935625.1 Nanorana parkeri | reverse complement strand
TATACAGTCTCCACAGCCTGTGCTCTCTGGCTCCACCTGCAATATCTTTTCACTTAAAGGAGCTGAAATCACAACAGGCTACATGTACTTGACTCAGATCATTTCAAGTGTGCACTGCTTGTTCGATAATGCTATACTCTCTATGCATTGATACTGGACCGGTTCCTTAAGTTTATACACATGCTGTTTATACTTCCAGTGCATTTCAATAAACTTGATTCAACTCTAAAATATGCCCAATCCAATCATTATCAGGGATATTAGAACAGACCTGTACAATACAGATTGCACTAGACTCCACGCATTGTAAGAATAAATAGAACTTATAGAATATATAACAAAGTGCATTTTAAGCTTTATTTTTCTTCCTTAGTGCTCCACAAAACCCATGCTCCACATTAACAGATCTAAAATAAATTACTCCACACAGAGCGTAAAAAGAATCAGGTTAATTTATTAATTTTTTTAAAAACAAACATGTCAGTGCATAGTTGTAGACGCATACATACATATAAAATTATAAATAAAATCTTTACATAAAATTTTTAAAAGACAAGCGCAAATTTTTTTTAAGCGACTTTCTTGGTGTCAACGTCTTGTGTTTACCCAGTGGTAGCGGTCAATGCGAGGACCTGAAAACACAGACTGCCTGTGGTGTTTATAGGGTTTGTTTTGTGGATTATAGTTTTGACAATAGGGTGTAGATTGATGCTGATGGTACCCATCACTTTGGTAGTTCTTTCTGCGAGGAAATTGGGACCAAGACTGTATAGGATGGCTGTAGTCTGTACACTGCACAAGGGGGAAGAAGAAAAAAAAAAAACGGTTTAATAGAATTTACCAAGAAGCTTAGCCAGTCCAGCCTAAAAAAACCCCATCTAAACCTTTACAGTAAAGGTAAAGAGCCATGTCCAAATCACATTACCCATTGAACCAGATTTTTACTGACAATTCTTTAACCTAATGGATTGCCATGTGTTAACTGTACTTTCACATTTCCACTTTAAGTTTAGGATCAGTAATAGGCATGGACCAAGGCTGTGGCAGACATTTGCACTAGTACAGCACTTAGTGAAGTACACCAGGGTACATTTCAAACTAAAAACAAAAAACTGGAGCAGATGTGCATGGCAACCAGCTTCCTTCTTCAGTTTGGATTTGAGAACTAACGAGTGAAGCCGATTGGTTGCCATGCACAGCTGCTCCAGTTTTGAT
>NW_017306984.1:592377-624172 GCF_000935625.1 Nanorana parkeri | reverse complement strand
GTTCCACAAGTACAATAAAGTTTAAAGCATTATAAGACAGCTTGTGCTACCCTGTGCTGGTGCTGTCCTCTGCAAATGCTCCCCACCCCATATTCAGTCCTGGGCACCAGCTGCTTGCTGCTACTAGCTGCTGTTCTCTGTAAACTCCCCCCCCTCTGTAAACTCCCCCCGACAGCTGGTGCCCAAGGCTGAATAGGGGCCTGACCCCAAGGCCCAGCGTCGGACTCTATAAGCCCTGGGCACCAGCTGCTTGCTGCTGTCCTCTGCAAACACTCCCCCAGTGGGCCCACACCAAGCAGCTGGTGCCCAAGGCTGAATAGGCACCCAATGCTGGGCACCAGCATTTGGCCCCTAGTCAACCTTGGGCGCCAACTGCGGTCTTCTGCAAACACTACCCCCCACCCGCGTCTGACACCAAGCTGCTGTTCCCCCAGACATCTGCTTACTTTTCCACTCCAGGACCAGCAACACTGCTCCACTCCCACCATGCTCTCAGTGCCGACTCCCCAAGCTCCGCCCCCCCCAAAAAAACACAGTATCAGGGGGCCGGACCATACCAAGTTCTGTACTTTACACTGCAGCGGACCCTGTAAGCCACTCATGGGCACCTTGCGATCCCCGCTTAGGATTTTGCTGATCCTTAAAAGATCAACAAACCATCTAAATTCAGCAAGTTCATTCAGTGGCCTAAAAACCGTAAACACTGCACACTTGACTAGGCTCATTTTAAGCTAGACCTATACACAAATCCTTCTCTGCACATACCTGGTAGATGCTGTTAGGATTGCTTACTGTAGGAATAGACTTTGGCTCTTTAATAGTGATCTCTTCATCAGAGGATGTGCCAGAATGGTAATCTGAAGTGGCTTTTTCCACAGCTGTGCTGATTCGTTTAGACACATTAAAGTCTTCCTTCCCCATAAAGCTAGCTATTGTAAACGGATTATTTTTCTCTCCATATCTGAAAAAAAAAATGCAATACCAAGGGGCAAGATTATATTGCAGTCACCTCAAAAGATCAGCAAAGGTCTCCCAGCAGTTCATTAGAGCCAAGCTGACAACTGTAGCACCCCATAGGCCTATGGTGGACCCCCAAAGGCAGGGAGGGCTGACATTTCACTCAGGGGTGGAACCTTAGCTGGGTTGTGAACAGTAAATTGGGTGCCAGTCACTTTAAAAGGACTTTTAAATGCCTAATTATAGAACAGCCAAAACTGGGCATCTGGCTACAGACATCCATGGGGGCGATGACACTGTAGTAAGGCAACGGCTAAAGGAGGATAAGCAGGAGATCTTCCCTGGGAGAGACCAGATTTATTCCTGAAGTCCATGCCATTCTGGCACCTCCAGCAGTCATAAGGCTCCTCTGGTTCTCCTTCCAAACTACTTCAAGACCGCCCGGGTCCACATGTGGCACTCAATACTCAATTCCTGAGTATTTATGCACTTTCCCAGCATGTACCACTGGCCATGAAAAACATCTGTGAGTGGCTGGTGAGGCATAGACCATCCTAATTAAACAGACTACACATCAGCCAGACTGATTACAGTGGTAACAAAACTAAATTTAGGTAGCCACGTACAGTGGAAGGGGCTACAATACAGTACAACCTGATACATTGTTAAACTGTGCCAAGTACAGAGCCGTATTTTTCACATTCACGGTCCCAGAACAAGTCAAGTGTCTTCATCTATTCACTTATTATGCAGTCTTTATTTTTTTTAAGAAATACATTAAAGATGTAAGCATGTAGTTTAGGCATCTAAACAGTTACAGATCGTATCTCTGAAATTTCTAAATCTAATGCAACCAGTGATTATCTACATTTCCCAACAGCTGTAAGAACTATCTTTGAAAGATTATGGAAACCAACCATTTTCACACCCACATATGGGTCTGAAAATGCTGGGGTAGGAGGGGGAGGAGAAGGGAATATACTTTCCTCATTCTAGGTTTTTGATCATTAGAGTTTGTTACTCATAGGGGATTACTTTGTTTCAGTGTTTGTTCAGTAACAAGATATGCTCTTGTTATTGTAGATTTGCACAGGTTTTATTTACTAAAAGGAATAGAACCATCTGCCTAAAGTTAATTTTTCACAGAACTTGAATAAAATTAGACATTGCTTCCTCATTTACACAAATTTTATGTTAAGTTTATTTTTCCTAGAAAACAACCTGTGGCAGGGGAGTAACTAGAAATCACAGGGCCCCATAGCAAAGTGTTCTATGGGGCCCTGTGATTTCTAGTTATGCCCCTTGCAGAGCCCACCCGATATACCGAACAGCCCACCATAGACTTTCTATGGTGGGCTGGTCACACCCCACCCGTCAGCCTCTTCCACGGTCGCTGGCGGGCCCCACCTCCTCCATCACAGACAGGTTGCCAGTGATCTGAACAGCGGTGCGTTCCACCTTACATCCGCCGGTGACAGCCAGCAGTCTGATGCCATAGTGACCCAGGCAGCCTGCATGGCATCAGGGGGACCCCTTTGTTACTCATCCTGGCCTTCCTGTGCCCCGTAGCGCTGCCTGGGTTGCTATAGTGATAGTTCCACCACTGCTCTGGTGTCCATGGCCAGTTAGATTGTGTTTGTTAAGATTCACTGTTGCATTTGTCCTGATTAGCATGATCACTGAAAGTGGAAGAAAATCCCAAATTTTGGGTTGTCAAAATAGATGGAAAATACTCCATATGGGAACACTTGCTGACCAACAGGATAGATAAAAATTTTATTTTATTTTTTTTAGTAAAAACATGGAGCAAAAAAAGTAATACCTACCTGCAGCAAACCTCAAATGGATCTACCCAGATCGTCATTTCCTTTGGCAGTCCAAGATCGTCATAATCTACATTGCTTTCTGCACACGCTTGTGCCAACACAGAGTCAACAGCCTGACACTTGTTTATTCTTATGCATCTTTAAAAGAGAAGATTATGCAATAGTTCTTAAAATTAAACACATCATACACTAGTTCAGTAAGTAACCAGATTCCTAAATATTGATTTTAATAGTCTTCCTTCACTCATTATGCCAACAAGACAGCCTTGGTGTTTAAAAAAAGCACCACTGGAGACCGTGGCCATTTAGGTTTTCTGAAAATGATAAACCTTTGTGTAATAAATGTTTTTTCAAACATTGAGGGTGGATGGGCTAAAGCAGCGGTTCTCAATTCTATGGAGAAGGTTGAAGAAAACTTTGTGCCATATTATTACAAGGCATCTTCATCATAGAGCTGGGAGGCAGGGCCCCAAGATTCCCAACCCATAGCAATTTAAGGACTGGCTGTTCTTGGTATAGCATCTGCAAATTTATTAGCAACGTCCACTGATAAAATTTATGGAATGGGAAGGATGTAATGGCCATGTATAATCTGACATTTGAAAAATAAAAGCTCAATTAAGCTTACCGAAAAGCTTGTCCTTTGGTTGGATTTTCTGTATACCAATGAGATTTATATCTTGCAAACAGTATAGTTGTCAATTTGGCAGCAAAATGTTCAGTTTTTTGCCTGTTCAGCTTCCTGTGCTTTTTCACAAGCATTGTAATAAAGACAACTGTGGCTGCAATTTCTTCTTTCATGGTGGATAGTCTTAGCGTAGCACAGGATGATGGAAACTGAAAAGAAAATACACACCTGCAGTGATCATAAGACCATGACCAATAGGCAAGAAAACCCATTCATGACTTACATTATTGAGATGCCCAAAATTGTCAGTTGCAGACTGCAGTCTCTTCATTTACTCCAGAAAATACATATGCACACTAAAACCCATAGCATGCTGGATAAGAAGAAGGAGTTTAGGGCCAGAAAGCATAAATCCCATAATAGACAGCATTATGGAACATACCACAACCAATGGCAACAAGTTGTTATTCTA
Organism: Nanorana parkeri; assembly: GCF_000935625.1. Lineage (NCBI taxonomy): Eukaryota > Metazoa > Chordata > Amphibia > Anura > Dicroglossidae > Nanorana > Nanorana parkeri. The sequence goes on along the minus strand of NW_017306984.1, from coordinate 620,289 downwards.
TACCCGGTCAATGAAAGGTCAACCAAAATGCTACATACCAACATTATGTTTTATCATGATTTATCATGATTTTATCAGCATGCATTAATAGGTCAACACAAAAAGCCAGATGTTGAGGACAAGGGACATACCATTAGGGAGTTAGTAAATAGAAAGTGTCACCCATGGGAACCAGTAAGACTCTACATTAAACAAAATCAGTCCATGTTAGAACCAGAAAAGACTAAACCCAGCTGTTCCTGGTTACTAGAGGCAACATATCACATTCTAACACTATTCATAAATTAACCCTACAAGAAGAAGCAATCCCCACAGCTTTACAGGATATTTGTTTTACCAGCACAGTACTAATATTAGATACACCAGAGAGGGCAGCTATACCCTACACCTAGCAGCGTATATGGCTAGGGGGGGGGCGGGGGCACACAATCACACAGTTTAAGGTCATTATACTGGGTACAGTTTATGGTTTCCACAAAGCAAGAGGTTTTCCAGCAGAAAAAAAAAGGAAACGCTAAAGCATAAACCACTATCGTCCTAAACCAAACCCTATATCATGCTATTTTAATCCAGCAGCCTGCTCACCTGAATACTCTTACAACACATACATCCCTGCTTGAGGTTTAAATAGCCTGGAGAATTCACTGAGCCTATACAGGTGTCTCTGATACACATGGCTTTTGTTAATTAACTTCAGCACAATCTCTGGATACAGAAAGGAAGCAAATGTACTTTTATTTTTGTCTTCCTGTATCTGTAATGTAATATGATCTATATTATTTTGTATACATTTCATTTAGATTATAAGAAGTAGTGGTACAATTGCAAATTTGGTTGCATGTTTTTGAAAGTGAAATCTCTTTCCTTATACATTCCTGTTAGATTTTTTGTTAGCTTGCACATAATTATTCGTTGTTCTTTTTTTTTTACATCTCTGTTCTTTAGTTATACCTTCCACTGATATGGCATAACCGTTATTCACTATTATACCTGCATTGGGACTAACCTCAGATATGTTCATAATTAGTTTTGTATTGTTTAGGCTGTTACTAACAGGGATGAGCACAGTGGTTTGATTTTGTAGTAAACTGAAAATTTTGCTGAAACACATTCAATTTTTGCTCATTAATCTGCTTAGAAATTTGCATGCACAACGAAAAAATATTTTCCACTATTTATTCAGAGGATGTTTTTGGGGGAATGTATTTAAGGTAATTCAGTTTATTTCATTTCAGATCCATCTAATTCTTTGCAGTGCATTAACAGGCATTATGTTGCACATTAACATGCATTCAGAATACCATTACTATGCTATGCTGTGCGTTGTGGCATGCCACAATGCAAGTGTGTTGCTTAGTGGGTCAGGGTGCCATTTAAAATGAATGTCAACACAATGCAGCAATGCATGTTATGTGTGTTACCATACATGAGTTTAATGCAGAAGTTTAAATGGGCCCTTAGTGTTCTTTGTATTTTATTTATTTTTATTTTATTTTATTTTCCTTTTTATGTGTGTGTGTGTGTGTGTGTGTGTGTGTGTGTGTCTTTGATTATTGTGCACTGTTGCTTTAAATTTCAAAATTTTACTTTTTTTTTTTCTCTGATTTAATAAAAAAAAAAAAGTAAAATATTAAAGCTAAAGAGGGTTTGTTTTTTTGCCACAAGTACAGATCCAGAATAGTTGAAACGGGCTTCTGTAACTCTCAGGAGCCATTTAAAGCCCATTGCACCATTAAAAACCACCAAGCAGCTTAACTTCCCCTTCCCCATTGACTCCAATGCATTTCACTGAAATCTCCTAATTGTGGCACACAATGAAAATCTAATTTCATTCATCCCTAGTGTTTCAGTGAATGCTCCTTCCCCTCCGTCGTTGTGGGTGTACTATCCGTACTCCGTACTGCCGTCTAACGCAGCCTTGCAATCTAGATTTTAAATTTTGCTTGAAAATGGCGAGCACTCACCTGACCACGCTGACCAATAAGAAGCACTTCTCAAGACAGCAGCAGGTGGTATGGATAGTACACCAGCACTGGTGAAGGGGAAGAAGCCCTGTAGCGGGGGGGGGGGCAGATTGGAGGGGGGTAATTTCATTTTCACAAATTCTCCTAGAAAAGTAGAATTATCCTTTAGCCCTACTCTCCTGGCACATAGAAAAATAATAATAACACACAAATAAGTATCTTTATTTCTGGGAATTTTAGTGCATGTTCAGGGTGGCTTTGCAATGCAGGGTGATGCATGATCCATGGTGGAGTGACTTCCTCTTATTTTGAATGGCACTCCAATGCAGTTTGCCAGTGCACCTCAACCCACAGTGCATAACAACAAAAGGTTCAGATTTGGTTGTAGGTGCCTTGTGGAACATTGGTAGCCCATTCATATGAATGGTCTGCCGTAATGCAATGCACATTGGTACCCAGAGCACTGCATGTTAATGTAACACACTGCAACAGTGTGAAGGGGACCTTAAACTGTACTTATAGGCAAAAATAAAAGAATGACATTGAGTTTATTTCTCAGAGTCCCCACCCAATTACATAGCTGTGTTACCTGTTGATCCTGCCAGTAGATCCGTTATTTTTCCAGTAACTGTAACAGGCTAAGCTGTCCAGCAAAAGGGGCAGTCCCATTGAAGGCCCACTGACACTTGGCCATTGCAGAAACCTATGTTAAAACACATGCATGACAACGTACCTGCTCTATATGTGGTGCATTGTGGTGCCGCAGATTATGAATGGCACTCTAACACATTGTATAGTAGAGCACAAAACACCACAGATCATCACAACATACATACTGTGTGTTGAAGTGCATTGCATTGCCAAAATAAGGTCATGGTCTTATTTTTATGAATTATGGCAGTTCTTTTATAATGAATAGGCTGACTAAACGCAACACACATTAACACATGCCATAATGTGATTTAACGCACCACAACAAAAATAAGTGTGAAGGTCCCTAACAGAAAGTCCCAGTCTCAGCTGCTGATTGGTCAGAACAGCTGTCAATTAACCAGCAAGTGGCTGCTCGTTACCGGGCTGGAGGTGTTTGGCGTTGTCGTGTTGAAGAATTGTTTCATTTCTGTTTTTCTCATGTTGTTCTTGCAGACTCTCTTGAAAAAGGAAAACCATAAACTCTGAATATTGTATTGAAACTCTTACTGCATTAAAAAGAAGAAGCAAATGGATTGGAATAAGAAATTAAACACTTCTGTAACACAACAACGCCAGGCCTCACACAAGAGCAGAAACAAGAGATGCAATTTAACGCCTGGACTTTTCAGTGCTCCCGTATGCACTGTACATCCCAGACCTGGCTCTTAATGATTTCCACCTATTCCCAAAACTAAAGGAACACTTGATGGGCCAGCGCCTCAACCGGGGATGAAGAGATGAAGTCCCTTGTGCGTATCTGTGCCTTTAAGGGAGGTTGAGCTTCCTCCTGACAAACCTGCACCCAATTTAATCTTTTGCCCCATGTGCTCCAATATGGAGACTCTCATAGTTTAGAGTTAGGACCGCACTATATGGAGGTGCCTTGACGTGGCTGTGCGGCTTTCACATTTTCTGCAGAAGACGTGTATCTAAACCTCTGCTTTTAACCTTAGTGGTTAGACAGGTTTTTTGCATGCTGGCTGGTGAGTGTGCCTGGAAACTTTTTGATGTTTTACTGTTTGAAGCCCTTCCGTGTGTACCTTGCTGTAAAGCTGGTAACGAATTGATGAGTGGGTTTGCCATTTGTTTTGCTTGACTGATTTGGTGCAGTGACGCATGGGGGGTCTCAACTGCCGTTGTGATGTGCGGGGTCCCTTGTGCGTATCTGTGCCTTTAAGGGAGGTTGAGTTTCCTCCTGACAAACCTGCACCCAATTTAATCTTTTGCCCCATGTGCTCCAAGATGGGGACTCTCACAGTTTAGAGTTAGGACCGCACTATATGAAGGTGCCTTGACGTTGCTGTGTGGCTTTCACATTTTCTGCTGAAGACGTGTATCTAAACCTCTGCTTTTAACCTTAGTGGTTAGACAGGTTTTTTTGCAGGCTGGCTGGTGAGTGTGCCTGGAAACTTTTTGCTGTATTACAAGACACCCAGCTTCCTGATTGGCCAGAAAGCCGTCTCCATGCTTCCTCAAACCTGGTGACGAGGGAGCATAGAGACAGCTGTCCTGCTAATCGGGAAGCCGGATGGCGAGTCTTTACACGCCGCCCGGCTTCCTGACTAATCAGGAATCCAGGTGGCGATTCTTTACATGCCGCCTGGCTTCCTTAATGGGACTTCCGGTATCAGTATTCCGGAATCGGCAAGTACCGAAAAAAAAAATATCAGTACTCGTACTCCATACCGAAGAAACGGTATCAGTGCATCCTTCGTATTTTTTATTTTATTAAATATCTTTCATTCATTGTCTATTTAAGTGGAGGCAAATTTTTTTCTGCCTGCCCTCGTAGTTAAATAAAAGATTTTCTAAGATATCCATATGGTTATTTTAAAGGCAACATCTAGGAATGTTAATTATGCCTTAGCTGTACAGTAAAGTCAATTTGCTATTTTTTTGGAATTTCTTGAAAAATAGCTGTGCACTTCCTGTTCTGCGAGGGTGCCTAGGCACTCTTGTGCCTACAGACTTATAGCTGAGTATTTGAAGAGAGATATCTAAGGCACTGTGACTCTTACTGCTAGCCTTAGAAGATTATAATGAGATTTGGTATTATTGTACTATTGTGCTGCTCACTATTCTCCATGTTGGAGGCATTGACTTGAGGAAGCAAAACCCTGTCTGTACCAAGATGGCCACCTCCACCCACTACACAGTGGAGAACAAGGAATAAAGGAATAGTGGGGTAAAGATTACATGCAATGGAGACCCTAGACAATGCTGTTGACTAGTCCTTTGCCATCTTTCTGCCTTTTTTTAGGCACAAATTAAAGTGATTAATCACTTTTTAAGACCCATGGTCAGATTAGATTAAATTAAAAAAAAATGTAACAAAATTAAATCAAAAGTGTAGTTGTGGTGTAAAAAAAACTCAGAATGCTTTCATCTGTCATTCTGGGGGGATGAGATGTATACATTGCAGTGAGCAGCAGTTCCAGTTTTTCTCCAGCTTCCTGCAATGATTAGTGAAATGGGGAGATGATCGCAGTAACGAATTATCATCTGTTTTGCTCAGCTCACAAAACGGTTTCTTAAGGTTTTCTGGGCACATTTTACATTTCTTAGTTTATTTGCAATGGCAAAAGTGACACCTGCTGGATGAAACTGGTAAATTACAGAGTATTTACGGAAATTCATGTATATTGAAGCATACCAGAACCCTAATTATACTGACAAATCCATCATCAAGAAATCAATGCAGAACCTAGAGGTACATATTTCAGAGACTCCTTGGAGCCCCAAATACCAGGCCTTTCTATTGGTCATGGGGCTACTTATCATAGAAATGAATTGTTACTGAGCAGGTATTGATCAATGGAAGGTGGGGGACAATTATGCACATTGCATGCTTGGGGTTTTACCTAGAATTGCAGAACAGAGTAGAACTTTAACCCCTTTGCTGCCAGAGCTGTTTTTGCATTTTTTGCACATTTAAAATGCACATTTTAGGCCTGTACATTGCTTAAAGATCACCTAAAGATTTTCAGAGGCCCTAGAGAAAGAAGTAACTCCAGAATTTTTTTTAAGCCTTGCAGTGGCACTAACCCCCTGCACTGCAAGAGTTAAGTGCTCGTTTGTGTCTTGGTTTTAAAAAAAATGTATACTCACCCAAAGCTCCGAGCTGGCTTCTTCTTAGACCGGTCCTTCCCACGTCTTTCTCACTCCTCTGCAGCGGTCTACGGTCAAGTAAATCATGACATCTATACACAGTGTATAGATGTGAGGACACTGAGGTAGATTCCAATGCTGCTGGGAGGGAGAGAGAGGCTGGAGGGAGGCTGTGACAGCTGGCCAGCTCAGAGCTTTGGGTAAGTATAACTTTTATATATCAGCACCTAGACACAAACATGCAGTTAACCCTGCAGTGCAGGGGTAGTCCCACTGCAAAGCTTAATAATATAATCTCCTGGTGTTCTTCTTTAAATGGTGATAGTTTTTTAAAGGGCATCCTAAATCCAAATAATGGGAGTCTCGGGCTCTTTCCATGCCTCCAGAAGACATACTCCCTTCCTTCAAATAAAGCACTTAGCCCACACTATCTCTAATTCGCTATGTTTCCATATGTGTACCCCATTTGAAACTATATGCACTCATGGACCTTCCTCCAAGGGCTTAGTTTTTGCTATTTATAACATTCTTGGGGAACCGAGTCTGAGCAAATTCATCAAACACCCGTATATGGTTAAATGGGAAAGAGTGCTAGGTTTCAATATTACCAAAGAACAATGGGCAATTATTTGGCGCATGGCAGATAAATCTTCGTTTTGCTCACTGTATAAAGAAAATCAATATAAACTTCTCTATTTTTGGTACCACACCCCTGAATTCCTGCACTTGGTCTTCCCGAATGTTTCAGCTCAATGCTGGTGCTGCAACTCGGAATCGGGTTCCCAGCTACATATTTTCTGGCACTGCTCTCACATTGAACCCTTCTGGAGGACTATTCATTCTATACTGACTCAGATTCTCCAACATTCTCTCCACTATTCCCCCTTTGCACTTTATCCTAGGCCTCCCCTTTCCAGGGCTCCACAAATATGAAAAAAAATGAACAGCCCATTTACTTTTGGTAGCCCGATGCCTTATTGCTCTACACTGGAAACATAATGCCCCTCCAACAGATTTGGACTTTAACAGTAGGGTCAGGGATGTCCAGAGAATGGAATACCTGTGGGCTAGATTAAACAACACTTTGCCACTTTACCGCAAGGTGTGGTTGGCTTTGGAAGATTTGGAGGACATGGAGGAGTTACTACGGAGCCGGTGGGCGAAGTTCCGCCGCCGGGACACCTCACACCGGCGCCCGTAACTTCCCACAAGGTCACCGCTGCCGCCCCGAGGCCGGGCCTCGCTGGCCTTGTGGGAAATCCGGGCCTGTCGGCGAGCGGTTCTGGTTAAATCAGATAAGGTCGGTACTCTCTCTGTACTCTTTATTCTCTACTCTACCTTCCTCTCTTGATCTTTTCTTTCCCATGTCTTTCTCCTCTATCTTCCTCTCTTTACCCATTGCCTTAGCAAATTGCTATATGTTGTTTCCATCCCATGCTCCTGCCGAACTCACTTCGTATTATTTTCTCTTTAACAAGATGAACCCATTAACCTTGGATATGTTGGAAATACATATATGCATATTGCTATGCTGTTTATACTGCCTTATATTTTCTATTCTTTGTACTTGTTTTGCTATATTATAAATAAAAATTGTTAATCGAAAAAAATAATTTGGTAAAATTAGGTACCTCGGCTTATATTCGGGACGGGTTATACTCGAGTATATACGGTAGTTGCAATTTTTAATGTCACAGGATATTAGCACAATAGTTTATCAAACACAAATGCTCAGTAAATAATGCATTTAAAATAATTTTACACAAAATCAATATATTACCCTTTATTTTGGTAAAATATAAAAGATGAGGTTGATAAGTAAATAGATATCAAACATATCAAATGCTTAAAATTGCTTGCACTTGTGAAATGGTAAATAGATTCAACACTCATAATTGTCTATAGCCTTTACAGGCAGTGGCATCACAAGGGGATGCGGCCCGTACTTTCGGCATTTAGCCGAAAGTGCCATTTTCGGCCGGCGCCCCCCCTTCACTTTTCGCCGAGGGCCCGCGCCCCTGCTGCCCCCCCGGTTGTTACGCCACTGCACCATTGCAAGGGTGGCACCAAAATGACTGACAGTCATTTTGCTGTCATCCCCTCTAAGAAGTCGGGCACTCGGTCATGGACCGAGAGCCCGACAGTGTCAGGAGAGAGGAGGAGACCCGGAGGGTGAACGTCCTCATCCCGCCGGGTGAACATCCCCTCATACCTCATCCGCCAGGTGAACGTCCCCTCCTCTCTCTGTCGGCGTCCATCACCAAGATGGGCGTGCATGCGCGATGACGTCATCACGCATGTGCTAGGTGACGTCACACGCACGCGCGATGACGACATGGCGGGGTGTCACCCAGTCTAGAGCCCGGGTGATACCTGGCCTCGGGATGCCCCTGTTTACAGGTCATCAGTTTAGACCTAAACATTAATAATGGCCCTAGAATTATTCTCTCCGGCATGAGTGGCAACACCTTACATACGTGGCAATTGTAATTTTCATACATTGGCACACCCAATTCATGCATTTACGTTCATATGTATGTAGGGGCAGGGGACTTTAAAACATATTGGTTTATTTATTTAATTTAACTTTATTTACTTTCACTTTTTTAATTTGTTTACCTTTTTTTTACCCCCTGTGTCATAGCAGATTGGAGGTAACAGGTTGTCTTTAAAGCCCCTAATGTCACCTTTGCACTCCAAGGAAGTTAATCAAACACAGATTGTTAGGCTGCAGGACTCTTTGAAAGTGACTGGGGAATTTTATGGCTAATAGCCCTCGTAAGCCTCCATCGAGCAAAGTAATCTGTTGGAATGAGATACCCTCTCTGGTATATGATTCACATTCAGTTCATTGGACATTCACCGAAATGTATCGAAGTTCGATTGTCAATCCAAACCCCATTGGTGTCAATGGGAGCCGAATTTTTAAAACAGAACTCCAGATCAGAATTTTTCTTAACCGGCAAGAAAAGTGGTTAAGTCCTCGGTTTTGCCTAGGTGCTAAAAAAAAGTTATACTCACCTGATCCTCCAAACCATCTTGCTCCTAGACCGGGCCTTTCAGCCTCTCTCCCCCATCACTGCAGTGGTCATTAGGTTTTATACACAGTGTATAGATGTGAAGACGCTGAGGAACATTCTAATTCTGCAACATAAGTGTAGAGGGGCTTAAGTTACCAAAGAAGCAGGTAACCGACTCACCAGTTCGAGTGAGTATAACTTCTTTTCTTTTAGCACCTAGACAGAAAAACAAACACTTAACAGTGCTACCCCCACACTGCAAGGGTTAAGAACACTTTTTCCCAGAGTTCTTCTTTAAAATCGATTCTGACAGTTTTCAATGCCAATAGGTAAGGGATAGTTAAACAAAGGTGATAGTGAGGTAGACACTTCCAGGATGGACATGTACCAATGAAAAAAAAAATACCATACACTGCTTGGGGGATGCCTTAAAGTAGATCCCCGGCTTTAATAACATACAGTATGTATACTTACATTGGCCCAACTTGTCACAGTGTTGGTATGTAAATATATATGATCCCCGGCAGGGCCGCAGGGATCTTGTAATACACTCTACTAGCTACAGCTTCTATAGTGTTTTACAGCTTCTTCCAGGTCCTTTATAGAGCTGCTATGCTGAGTGACTTCCCTCTGCTGTTAAAACACAGAGGGAGGACATTATGAAAATTAGAGCAGGCAAAATCTGGAGCAGTTGCCCATAGCAACCAATCAACTTTTCTCTGCAGTTTGTTTAGTTAAGCTTTGAGAATGAAAGATCAAAGCTGATTGGTTGCTATGGGTAACTGCTCCCTCAGCTAATTATAGTGGCCAGTCAAAGGAAGGCTAATATTTTTCTCAGTTAATACTAGGCGTACTCTGATGGGACGAAGGGCAGAATATTTGGTATTTGTTGGGAAGAGAACAGATTTTTTTTGTGTAGCAGTAATAGGGCAGAATTAAGCGGTGGAAGGAGCAGACCCCACTGCAGGATTTGCTAATCAACAGGTGTTGGTGGCTACTGACAGCTTTGTTGCTGTCCCAACCTTGTATGTACCAGGGTTTCTCACCTTCTGCTGCAGAACGCAAGGGAAGAGAACACTTTCTTTCGATTTTAGCGGTAAAGATAAGATAAATGGATAGATAGACAGACAGACAGACAGACAGATAGACAGACAGACAGACAGACAGACAGACAGACAGACAGATAGATAGATAGATAGATAGATAGATAGATAGATAGATAGATACAGTTGATAGATTGTTATGGTACTCACAGAATCCCTGCCAGGTTTTCTGCGAGTACCAAGTTTTATAGACCTTCATTGAGAATCCCAGCTAGGACTTAGAGGGGTTTCAGACAAAGGACCCACCCCCTAAAAGGCATGCATAACTTTTTACTTTCAAGACTTTATAAAACTTAAGGTGGGTTCACACCTCAGCGTATTGGAAACTCGCGTTTGCCGCGCGGTTTTACCGCGATTTGCGGTAAAAGAAACGTGCGTCAAACGCGAGTTTCCGAGGGGGTATCCTGATGGATACAGCGGGATACGGGCGTTAACACGCCCCAAAGAAGCTCATGTACTTCTTTGGCCGTATGGCGTTTTACCGAGCGATCGTACGCGCGGTAAAACGTGCAGGTGAGAACCATGCCCATAGGCAAACATGGGTTTTCACCTGTTGCGCAAGAAACGCGCGGTAAAACGCTCAGGTGTGAACCGGGCCTTACTCTCGTGACTTCATGGGGCATCAAAGGAAGGCCACATACAAATGGCATTTCCGTCAGCCTTGGCTGTGGCTCTACTGCAGGATGCCTTCTCTTCCACAGCTAATACACGCTGATAAGTGCCACAGTGACTGCGATCTTCTGTTCAGGATATCTCCTAAAATGTTCCACAATAGCAGGTTAAAAAGTCATACAAACCATTGCTGGATGGCTGCAATTCGTGCCCTCACCCTATTTGACCCATGTGTGGTCTTTAATGCAAGCTGGCTACACCTTTTGCATTGTTGCTTGATGCCTTGATTACCAAATTAACATGTTACTTGTTTGACAGTAACCATTGGCATGGCAATTTTTTGATTAACCCTATGTCCCAGTTCACACTTTGGCATTGCGTGCAGTGTGAACGGGGCCTACGTTCTGCCCCCGAAAGTTGGTATGACCTTTAAAAGCCCTTATAAGTAAATTATGCATGCACAGTTTAAACAAGCACATATATAGCAATAGCTGACTGCTATTACTATTAGAGAATATGAAAACAGCTAGTTTCTGAAAAATGTTATATCTTGATGTGAACACAAACCAAAACTATTAGGGTTATTCACTAAGGCCTTGTTCACACCAGATGCAGTGCGTTCCAGCCCGATTTTGGCCAGAACGCACTGCATCGCATTGCGACCGGCTCACTATGTTGTAGGGCGGCGTGGCGGTCCGCAATGCAATCGGCCACATTATGCCTGGGGTCTGGTTCAGTCTGGTCTGAACAAAATGCTGCAAGCACTATTTTGATCGGACCGCAGGCATAATGTGCCTTGTGATCCCGTGAGGGCAATCGCATTGCGACCGGAGGGTGTAGCTACGGTGCCAATAATTTCAATGGACTGCCACGCCCCCTCCTGCCCCACAACATAGTGGGCCGGCCGCAATGCGATTCAGTGCGTTCTGGCCAGAATCGGGCCGGAACGCACTGCATCTGGTGGGAACGAGGGCTCAAGGTTGAAGTGTTTGGAGAAGTGAACAATCTAGGACAACATAGCTGAACTGGAAAGTGAGCTCAATTGGAGAATTTTTCCAAATAAGCTATTTTGGCCTAGATAGTTCACTTCTCCTGCCTTCTCCAAACTCTTCACCCATTAGTGAATAGCCCTATACAGTATGTGTGTATAATTGAAGGCAGCAAGTGATGGATAGTTTGTGGTCTCATCTCATGACAAGAAATGAAAATGCTATCAGCGAAAGAGTTCTTTTTTGGCTATTGAAGCACATCAGGTTATGGTACTTTGAACTTTCCACTGAGAGGCATTCTCTGGCAGGTCTAGACAAGCCCAAAGCATTAGGACATTCTGCTGTGATACAATAAATGACTCAGTTCTACATAAAAACAATGCAATTGAAATGCTGCTGACTGGAACACCTGATTTACACAAGCTATGTCGTCAGCTATCAATAAATAGAAACCTGTTATTATCTCATGTTTTACAAATGACGGTCAACAGTCAATTTACCCTCTGCTGTAGATAAATATATACATGATATCAACATAATAGTACTATAATGAATGAAATCAGCACACTCATGTAGAAGGATTATTGATTAGGGCTGAAACAACTAATCAACTAAATCAATAATAATCGATTATGAGAATAGTTAGCAAGCGAGAAAGAGAGATAAAATGTTTGTATACAACCAAGCGATTAGTTGAAAAAATTATCGGGCATCTAATCGATTCTGAAAATAATCGTTAGCTGCAGCCCTATTATTGATGCAAAAGGCATACATATTTTCTGTCCAGACAGAGGGGTATGGGCTAAATTGATGTGTCTCACAGAACCATCCCCAAGCAATAAGTAAATACACGAGACAAGGCATGACATGAAGAAAAACATTTATTTTGTACTAGCATCTTTACTACTTTAGCAATGTTGTCATTGGTAAAGCTCTACCATATGCAAAATTAGTTGAATAATATTCTATTTTCATATGTATTCTTATTTTTAGTGTACATATTTTAAAGCGCAATTCAACTTCTGTTTAAATTGGCTAAATACACTGAGTGGCCAGATTATTATGACCACCCCATCAGTACTTCGTTGGGCCACAAGATGACTCCACGAGATGACTTTGTTGGGCCGCCACGTGACTCCACGAGATGTTGAAAGGTGAATCTTACACTGCACTGTTGCCCTTCTGTTGTCTTGTACCAGTCTTGCCACTCTCCATTCTGCCCTAACATTGACTAGTCGCTGACGGCCACAATTCGCATGTTCAGACCCAGATTTTCAGCTGATAGTCCAGTCTTTAAACACTTTAACAACAGCTGCTCTTGAACATTTAACTAATTCTGCTGTTTTGCTGATACTCGCTCCATGGCTCAGAGCGCCAACAATCACCCCACGTTCAAAGGCTGTTAAATCGCATTGTTTACCCATATCTTCAGAAAAAAAATCACTTCTACTGTCGTGGTAAACAACCTGCTTTCCTATTTATAATGGTCTGGCCCTCTAGCAACTTCAGCGCCAAATTATAGCTAATTATAGCTAATTTGCCTACAAACGTCAGGTGGTCATAATAATCTGGCCACTCAGTGTAAATTCCAGATGCATTAAAACAAAAGGTGTTTAAAGTCCTAAACACAGAGTTAAACTGTAATTGCCCTTTTGATAGGAAGTATTCACTCTGCAATTTTCTGACAAAGTAATTCAATATAGATGCACCTTTATTAGTCTACATAATAGCTGAATAATACTTTTGCGTAGATTGAGACCAGATGCTATAAGTGGCTTATCATACACATTTATCCTGAAGTGGTCATGGAGAACAGAGCAAAGGACATCCACGCACCAGAATGTCAGACGTACCAAAGAAGGTATCAAGCAACGGGAAAGGTTCAGAGGAAGGCTGGAGTCAGGTCCAGGCAGCGTTATAACATCCATCAGGCAGGTCACAAAGCTACAGAAAGAGAAGTAATGTAAGCATGAACTCTCAGTGTCGGAAGCAGACAGGATTGAAGGATTTGTACCAGCTCATATACAAAGTAGCAAGAGGAAACACACCAGAAACAGGCAGGGCTAGCAGCAGGAAGTCTTAAAGGAGCAGCAGGATAGGGGCAGGCAAATATAAAAAATAGGACATGTTCAGTGACTGGTAGGCACATAAACAGCATCATCAACAAGCTAAAAAAACAGAGAGCAAAGCTAAGGTAAAGATAGTCTAGATAACAAAAGGAAGATTGCAGGTTAACACGGGTCAGGTCACACAACACAATAATAGCAAGGCAGATATTATTCACAACAGCAATGATATATAGTATATGCATATATTTAATAGTCCGTCATGCACTTGTAGTTGAGGCATAATACACCCAGATGTCCACAATTATGTGAAGAACCCATTGTGTAGCTATATACATGCACAGTGGTACCAGCGCACTGGCAAAAACCTAAACCCTATTGCATGTTCATGTACTAGAACCAACACTTTCAGGGTTATTCACAAAAGGGTGAAGAGTTTGGAGAAGGCAGGAGAAGGGAACAATCTAGGACAACATAGATGAACTGGAAAGTGAGCTGACTTGTAGAATTTTTCCAAATCAGCAATGTTGTCCACTTCTCCTGCCTTCTCCAAACTCTGCACCCTTTACTGAATAACCCTGTTAGTTTTCTCTACTAACTTTTTAAAAGCCCTTGAAGCTACCTACAAATTTCAAGAATCTTACTGGGACTGGCTGGTGACATACAGTTTACAGTTTACTACGAATGTTCGTGCACAGGGCACTATTTTTACCATTAAAAAGCAGTCCTTGAGCAAGCTAGTCCTTAAGTTCTTTTGTAATCTAGCTATCGTCAAGTGACTGAGCCTAGGCCTAAGAGGGGCATTTTGGCAGAATAACTTCATTAAGCTGATGCAGGAAAAAGCATTTCCTAAGTCTCTAATTTTGGTATCTTCACCACTTTGGCAAGACATAGAGCCACCATTATAGTTTTTCAATACAATATTAGTAAATTGTACAGTCCACCGGTAGCAAGTGCAGATTCCCAGTAAAAAGGAAGTGTTAAATAACACATGAATCAACAAAGAAAGCCACAAAATGTTGTATTATTAATAGAATTTCTGTATGCTGGTACTGTATATAACCAATGAAACGCTGAGGCTTGGCTGTTTTTTTCTTTTTCTTTGGTAACAGTGAAATAATATTAATAGTTACAATAGTGATATAAACATTATGCATTAGAACTTTTAACGGCACAACATGTAAATGTAAAATCTAGTTTACATTAACATATCACTACACACATTCATTCTTTTTAGACATCAAAAACTAAGCAAACATTCCTACAAAGATTAAATTGGAACTTTGGGCATGCCTGAACTTGCAACATAAAGAAAAAGGTGTCACTCAGGCAGGTTTCTATGACAACCACTAGGTCCAATCAAATCTGGGATTGCCATAAATTTGTACATTTAATACTAGGCCACACAGTCACATTTTCCTGGTAACTTTACATGATAAGCTTTATTTATTCAATCTGGTCTTTTTGCTGGTGTCCGGAATATCTCTGGGTAATTAGGAATCCTTTGAAGAAAGCAGGAACTATCTTACTTGGGAAGGATCTCGTTCAGCAGGTTTCTGTGAACATTCCACTGGACTTGCAGGCAAGTGACAGTTGCAGAGTCACTCATTAAAGAGAAGCTGTTGATTATAGTTACCGTGCAGTGATGCTATTACAGATTGTTCTTTCTCTCTGTGCAGCTTGGTAGAGAAAGTGAGATTGTTAGAATGCGGCAATAAGTGGTGGGAATAATGAAGGGTATGGTTATTAACCTTTAACACTGGTTACCTTGGCTATAAATGCTATGACAAACGTACAATACCAAAAGGCAGCTCTATTACTCTGCCTAACCTGTTCTATACTGTGAAAGAAGAGTCAAAATGACTTGGTAAATAGTTAATGGAGAGACATAAGAATTACACTCAGTTAAATTGTCTTGTTCATTGACAGATGTTTATATACTGTATACACATCATGCTATTGTCTACAGCAGCCTTTCTCAACCCTTTTAACACAGAGGAACCCTTAAGCTGGGTATACACAGATCGAATTTCGGCCAGTTTAGCAGGAACTGGCTGAACTTCAATCCTGTAATGGCCCTATCTCTTCGACAAAAGTCAACCATTAGACTGCAAGCACTGTTTGTGTGTTCTTGCAGCGGTTGGTGCTGCTGTCAGAGGGCCACAAGAGGAGATTCATCCATCCACACTGTTATCATGAGTAGAGGAATCTCGAAGGTTGAACAAAAAAGATCTATCTTTGTGTACCCAGCTTTAAAATACATTTTAGGTCCCAGGGAGCATTTGCTGATCATTTATATTATTACACAACCTTTGATTGACCAGTAAGATTGGGATGTAAGAATAAATCAAAGAATAAGCAGTGTGGAATACTTAGCTTATTTGACACCCAGGCTGCTCCATATATCACAATAATTTCAGTTATAAAAATGAAATTAAACAAACAAAAATAAAAGCTAGAAAAGAAATACAGACCTTGAAAATTGTAGTGGTCCCTTACATTGGTGATCAATGTAGTGTTCCCTTACACTGGTGGTAAGTGAAGTGCTCAATTACATTTGTGGTCAGTGAAGAATGGCCTCCTTAAGTTGGTGGTCAGTGGAGAACGACCCCATTACATTTGCGGTCAGTGAAGTACTCTATTACACTTGTGGTCAGTGCAGAATGACCTTTTTAAATTGGTGGTCAGTAAAGAAGGGCCTCATTACACTGATGGTCAGTGAAGTGCTCCAATACACTTGAGGTCAGTGGAGAATGGCCTACTTAAATTGGTGGTCAGTGGAGAAGGACCCCATTACACTGGTGGTCAGTGAAGTGCTCCATTACACTTGTGATCAGTGGAGAATGGCCTCTTTTAATTGTTGGTCAGAGGAGAAGGGCCCCATTAAACTGGTGGTCAGTAAGAAGAATGTCCTTTACATTCATGGTCAGTGTGAAACGAGAATGTTTCCTTTTAGATAGCTGAAACTATCATTGTTTTTACTCTATGATTAAGCCAGATTAGGGTGAAACATGTTAAAGTCCATGGAATACAGAGACTGTGTGGCATGGCTGGAAGAGTCTAATGCTTAAGCATTTTTGAAAGTGATAGCCATGACATTTATTTTGCCATCATCTATAATCAGATAAACCAATATGCTAAACAAAATCATAATAGCAAAAACAGTACATATAAGTCAATGTACATATCTTTGCACAGCTAAATTATTTTATACGTTTGGCTTAGGTTTTGACACTGTAAGGCCTTATTCACACTATGCAATTTGTGATTCCTGCATGAATCCCAGATGTTCCATTTAGATGCGGCCACAGTATCCATTAAGGTTAATAACTGGGTGACAGCAGCCGCAGCTGTTATTGGTAGTCCACATGTAATCATATGTGATACAATTACATGCGGTTTGGAATAGATCACTGTTGCTGGATGCAGGAAAGATGCGTCCAGGGAGAGTGTCCTATTCCAAAAAAACACATGTTATCATATGCGATGATGCTTACAGATGTGGCTGCTGTTACCCAGTCATTAACTTGAATGTGTACAGAAGCTGCATCTAAATAGGACTTAGGATTCCCGGGACATCTAGAAAACCTTTGTAACATCTACAAAATACACCCCTTCCTGACCAATGAAACCACAAAGCTGCTCATCCACTTATTGGTTATCTCTCGTCTTGACAATTGTAACTCCCTCCTCATTGGCCTACCTCTACAAATGCTATCCCCCCTTCAGTCTATCATGAATGCTGCTGCCAGACTTATCCACCTAACCAACCGCTCAGTATCTGCAACCTCTCTGTCAGTCCCTCCACTGGCTTCCCATCACCCAAAGAATGAAATTCAAAATATTAACAACGACTTACAAAGCCATCCACAACTCTGCCCCCGGCTATATCTCAAACCTTGTTTTAAAGTATCACTCTAACAATCCTCTCCGCTCCTCCCAAGACCTCCTGCTCTCTAGCTCCCTCGTCAACTCCTCCCATGCTTTCCTCCAGGACTTCTCTATAGTTTCTCCCAATCTTTGGAACTCCTTGCCCCAACCTGTCCGTCTATCTCGTACTCTGGCTGCCTTTAGGCGATCACTAAAGACTCATCTCTTCAGGGAAGCCTAGCCCACTTCAAACTAACCACTGAACTATCTCTTTCTCAAACAATTCATCCATACACAGCTACCTCCTCATGTATCACTTGCCCCTCCCTCTTAGATTGTAAGACATCATAGGCAGGGCCCTCCTTTCCATGAATTGTATTGTGATTGTAATGTCTTCCCTATGTTGTAACGTGCTGCGCAAACTGCAACTATATAAATCCTGTATAAAAATAATAATAAATTTGGTGTGAGTTCATCCTAATTCAACAACAGGACATAAATGGCAAAACAAATTACAGGGGTTTTAACCATTCCCTACTGAATCCGTGATGAAAACAAAATGTGGGCTATATATATTTATAGGTTCTAGTAAGGTTTGTTAAAACAATTATCACAATAGATCTTTAAATTAGTCAGCCTAGGATCAGATATATATATATATACACTCTAGTTCTCTTGGTAACAATGTATTGGGAAGTGCAATTATCACTTATACAGAAAATGAACACATGTTGTTGCACATAAAAATAGTAAACGTCTTCTAGCATGCTGGATTCACTCTGCCAAGGATTGCCAGGGGCTGTATGCAAGATCCAGATACCCAGATGGGTCAAAACACATGGCTCTTTGTGCTGCTTTTAATTTGGAACTAATAAAGTGAGAGTGTATTCAACCTCTGGGCTAGCTTATTGTCTCTTTTAGGTTTAAAAGGCATCTCTAACCAGAATATTTTTGGGGGCTTTGGATTTGTAAAATTTTAAAACCCCTATCAGATTTTTATTCCGGCAATACACAAGATATCCAAACAAAGCCGCACTATGGATCCTGGTAGGGGTTACCAATGGCTCAGATCAATATAGTTTTAGAAGAAAGCTGCCATGCATTAGTGCGGCTTGCTTCTTGTGTATTGGGTACTTGTACTTGGGTTTGAATCCCAGCCAGGGCATAATCTGCATGCATGTTCTCCCTGTGCTTGTGTGGGTTCCCTCTGGGTACTTCTGGTTTCCTCCCACACTCCAAAGACATGATGGTAGGTTAATTGGCTCCTGTCTAAATGAGCCCTAGTGTGTGCATACATGCATGTGAGATAGGGACCATAGTTTGTCAGCTCCTTGAGGGCAGGACTGATGTGAATGTACAATGTGTGAGGTGCTGCATAAACTGATGGTGCTGTAATAAAATACTGCAGAGCATCTGTGTTGTAAAAGAGCACATATGTGTGAAATCTGTGCATTGCGTTAAAAAAATGTGGCATGTGCCATTTTAGATATGTATGTGACCCATTCCAGATCAATGGGCTTCTTAAAGCAACACATGTATAACATACAATAATGCACGTTCAAAGCACATGTGTAAAGGCAGCACACCAGTGTAAACCACCCTCACATGAGTATGTTTAAAGCTGGTGAAAACTGCTGTTTAAGTAGACACAGAACAGCAATCTTCTTTTTTGTGAATTATATTTGGTAGTCCCAGGTTCTTAGCAAACCTTTTTACTGGCAGTTGCAGACCTTGTTTGTGTTAGCATTATCTTACCAGCTTTCATGTTAATTGTTAGGATACAATAGCTACTTTCAGCCTTTAGCAATGAGAACAAGAAAGTAGAGAACATCAATATAAGCTTGTGTGTTGCTATATTCACTAGTTGAGGTCTAATCATTAAGGTATTATGTCATTTATAGTGCCACACACAGAAGTTTGTTTTTTTGTTTTGGCTTTTTTTTTACATTTTTGTTGTTTAGTGGGCAAGATGATAGAATAAATATATATTTATACTGTACATTATAAAAAAGTGACTACTGTGCATATAAAGGTTGCTACAGCCTATTATGAATGTTCATACAATCAGGACATTTATAGATGGATTAGGGAACGTCCATATATTTGTAGGCACCTCCACAACCATAGTCAAGCCTGCTCAGAATTAAGTTGCAGGGATAGACCTTCCGCGAAGATCTCTATTTCTGCTCCACTGACAATCCAGTACCTGCAAAGGTCCCTACACCCTCCTTGATGCTCTATTCACACCTAAGCGATTTGAAGCGTGTTTTCAGAAGCTCTTCAACATCCAAAACTCAGATTTTCATGTTATCCTGTTGCGGCCATTCACATCTAGGTTATGTACAGTTGCTCAATGCTCAGAAAAATTACAGGAGCTTCTTTGGGGCAAGATCGCCTGCTTTTGGCCCCATAGACTTCATTGGGAGCAACCTGGGAAACATTTGTAATATGTGTTTTCCCCACACTTTCATGCCTAACAATGGTCTCCTCCTTCTATTAACTAGCTTTCCATTGGCTAATAAAAATACTTAAGCCTAAAAATGCACAAAAAATGTGTGTACATAAAATAAAAAAATATGCCTGAAAAGCAATCAAAGATGCCGATGCTCAAGTGTGAATGTAAGCTTATAGGCACAAACATAGGGGCAGTGGAAATTTGCATTGCATTTTACAAATAAAGTGGAACTATACACACCACCCATCCTGCTATGTCATGTCTGCATGCTCCCTTGGCAGTGCTGACATCTTTGCCTGGTCATCTTCATAGTTTCTTCTGGTGCATTATCATAACAGTGAGGCCACTAGCATTTTTTAGAAGAAGATAGGCAATGGTGGCCCTTGTAGTTCCTGTTATGGCAGGCTTACTTTGGTTATAAAAAATATATCCATAACCATAGATTCCTCCTGGGAATGGACACTAAGCAAAAGCAGGTGGCCAATAGACATGTGAGCCGGCAAAAAATTAGTTTAGTTTCTAATGTATTTCGGGATTCGGGCCTGAAAGTCAGTTTGTTTCAACAATCAGATTCGGATTAATCCAAATTTTTCATTAATTTCGGATGAGTTAAATGATTATTAGGAACGTAAATTTGTTGCACAAAAGTGACATTAAATATTTACTGTTTCTTTTTCATTTCTGACACTCCACAGAAACAAAACAAAAAAAAACAATGTGGGGTTCCCGAAACAATTCATATCAGACCCTTTAGGTCTGGTAAGAAAGTTAGAGGAGACCCCTGATGTAAGTTTTTAAAAAAACACAGCGTGCCGTTCCCTTTAGGTTTGGTATGAATTTTAAGGGGAACCCAAAATGGGGGAAAAAACGTGGGTACACTTCTAAAGTGCCTTACCAGACCCTTAATCCGGGCAGCAGCCTGGCAGGGCAGGAAAGGGGGGACCAGCGAGCGCCTCCCCCCCCTCCCTCCACCATACCCTCGGCATTGGGGGGGTGCTTTTCCGGGGGGAAAAGTGCCTCTATAACACCAAAAGAAAGCTCTATTTGTCCCCAAAAAATTGTATAAAAATAATTTCAGTGCCGCGTTGCATGACGGAATAAATATCAGTCAAAGTACCGCAGCACTGAATACTGAAACATGGCCTGAACAGGAAGTCATCAAGTGGTTAAAAGAATTGGTGTGTGGTAGATTATTAACATTTTATTTAACCCTGTAGTGAATGAGTAGGGTTACAAGTACCCCTTACTCATTCACAAGGGGGACGGGGCATATGGGTGCCTACTTTTTTACTTCGGGTCCCCCCTATTTTTTTTATTTTAATTATTTCTGTGGACAGTTTAAGACTTTAGTGTATTCTGTAACAGCTGTCAGACGCTTTACATTCGGGATCGAAGTGTATGCAAAGAAGACCTTTGGAGAGATTCTAAAGTTCCAGGTAGGAAAGGTGGAAACAAAAACCAGGAGAGCCTAGGCCTGGTCAGGTTGAATCACACGACCACCTGCATGAAAACTGGCATCGGTTGAAGCTGTCACAATGGCAACCTTGAACATCTACAAAATAAAAGCCTGGAGATAAAAAAGCCTAAGTACTAAACATGATGCTGTAATGAGAGGAGACTAGAAAGGGTGGAAGTACAGGTACATTTGCAAGGATCCTCTGGAATAACTAAAAATGTTTTGACCTACAGAAATGAGCAGTGAGATTATTATAAACCTTTAGGGCCCAAGGTGTGGAGGGTACTCTCCTAAAGGTGAGAGGGCGGCAGGCCAAAGGGAAGCCAGACAATATCCTCAATGAAATTCAAGGCCAAAACTACCCTGAGGGGGAAGGAGGGGTAAAGGCAAAGGACTATTTATGAAATTATAGGGTATTCAGCTCAGATACCTTCGAGGCTGAGATAAGTGTGGGGGGGGGTGAGCATCTTGAAAAGGCTCAAAGTGGGTACCCTGAAGATCAGAAAGGAACAGACTGACAACCCAAGATGTCACTGGAGCCCAGATCAAGGGGTCCAAAATGGGAAACCACAAAGTTGTGAGCTAAAAAATTATAGGCCAGAGGGCAGTGAATCAAAATTGCAAGCACCAAGGTTTGTACTTTGATGGTGCAATGTGGTTATGTGGCTAAAGTCAGCAACAGACAAAATGTTCTCAGGACAGGAGGTCTCAATGATCCAGAAAAGACCAGGGATCAACTATGAATACCAAGGGGAGCATGGGATACAGGGGATAACAAGAGCATTGGTAATATCGGCAAGGGGTCTCTGAAGCAAGCCACAAACCTGGGACCTTAGAGTACATAGCTAAATATTATCAGAGTAATGTCCAGACAGCCCCAAAGGTTGCAGATCTGAAAGACCACATTCTGGTGATGGTCTATTCCTCTAGATGATTGGATGAATATGGAAGAACTACAGTACATTAGACATGTGCACTGCCAAAAAATTCGTTTCGTTTCGTTTCGTTTCGTTTCGTTTCGTTTCGTTTCGTTTCGTTTCGTTTCGTTTCGTTTCGTTTCGTTTCGTTTCGTTTCGTTTCGTTTCGTTTCGTTTCGTTTCGTTTCGTTTCGTTTCGTTTCGTTTCGTTTCGTTTCGTTTCGTTTTAAATTCGGATTTGTGTTATTTCGTTTTTCGGGATTCGGGTGTGAAAGTCAATTCGGATTCGGAATTCGGATACATCCGAATGTCCGAATTTTTTCGAAAATTCGTCCGAACTTCGATTCGGAACGAAACGAATCGCACATGTCTACAGTACATGACTGGGTGGGCAGTGACAAGACAACCAGTTTTATAGCTACAAGTCACTAGTACGCTAGTGGTGGCAAACTAGCATACAAGCCGGAGAGTACAACTGAGCTGAACAAAAGTAAATGGCATACAAGAATAAAGCAGGGAAAAAATGTGGCCTCAGTATTAGTCTGTTTGCTGTACCAGTATGTGCTTTAGGTGCCCTAAGTTCACTGCCATTCCTTTTTAGATGAGTTTTTTTTTTTTAAGTGCTTGATTCAAGCCATTTAAATAACAGAATACACATCAATTCACTGAAAATGCAGTATGGTGGGCTTCTTTCTAACGTGTGTCAAAGCCACAACGTGATGTTAATTGGCTCACATTTTGCTGGAAACAATTGTTTTTCTCAAGTTAATTAATTATGCTTGGTAAGAAACCCTGTAAATTATGTTTTTCCTTTTTTTTTTGCCTTCTGGATTACGAAGATTTCTCACTTCCTACTCTGATGACACAACAGGAAATGAGAGGAAATGTCTTTTTAAAAAGGGCAAACTGCTTCTTAGGCAGTTGCCTTGTAATAGGTGTTCCCAATAAAAGATTTTCCCTCATCTCTCTGCAAAATTTTGAATTACGATAATTTCCTGTCCCAGTAACAACGGTCATGAGGACCAATAGACAGGGTAAATCTCTCCAGGGGGAGAAAAACCTAACAGAGATTCTACCTCTGAAACCTCCGTCTGTCGGCACACTGCCTCTGTTTATTACCAGGAGCTTTAATAGCTCCAAAACCACCTGTAAATTATGACCAGAGGTTGAGTCTGGAAGTCAGTTTTGGATCTTTAAGTCCTTGTTAACAGGTCTGCGATGCGACATCTTAGAGATGATGCAGAGTATGCTTATGTTGCACTGCAGTAGACAGCTCATTCATCGCAGCTAAATCACACTGGATACCATGTGATATGGTGCGATATAACGCACATGTGATAGGTAGGTGCGTTGTTGGGGTACCATGAAGAAATAATGGTACTGCATTGCACCTAGCATTGCAACATGAGATGTGGGATCATGTGTGGCATCACATTGCATGCTGTAGATGTGAACGGAGGCCAAAAATAACTGCATATACATTTTTAAAAAAATATTTAAATGAAAAGAGAGAGTTTTTAAAGTGTATGCACAGCCACAACTTTATTTTTTTGGCTAGAATGGAAAGGTTAGGCATTGCCCTTCAGTTATTATCCCTGACTTCCCGACTTCCCGTTTGAGAAAACTGTTGTCACCCTAAAAATTTAGTGAGAGGAAATTTCACTAAGAGTCCCACACAGCAGTGAAAACCCCAACAGGGGATCTAATCCTTCCCAACTCTGCCCAAAACTAATAACAAAAAAATGTGCCTGGGCATACATTTTAAATATGGACTTACATAGCATCTAGGAAAGATGATAAACTCATTCACATCCATTTTACTTTATATCAAGTTTAATTGCGTTATTATATTCTTATATATATTATATATATTCCTCTTTTAAGTATTTATTTGTTAAACCAGTGTCTTGCAATTCATTGGAATTCATTGCCTTTTGCTTCCTTGTGATGTACAATGAATATGACTCCCTGAGGAATAAGCTTCGATTTAATTGGATGTGATAACTATTTACTGTTAGACTATTTTATAATACTGTATCTTTTTATTGTTATACTATTGTCATTGATCGTTATTCTGTACTGATTTCTTTATGTCAGATATCGGGCTCAGCAGAAATCCGTTGAACAACTGAAAGCTATGTATTGAACGTTTCCCCAGCTTTGATAAGTTGACAATCATTATCAGTAAAACTCGGAGAGTTCATAATAATATTTTCATTGAACTCTGCAGCAAATACTGCAGCAAATACTTCTGCCGTTCTCATTGATATCTAATTAGACAGCAGACTTCGCTCAGTCCCCATCCCGCTCCCAAGACGGCGGGGGTCTATTAGCGGGAGGTTAGCGCGCCCCGTCCCCGGGCTTATTCCCGCTGGGAAGATGTTCTCCTCCCGCCGGAGCGCGCACAGAGCAGACCGCTGTAGGTGCTGAGTTCACCCTCCCTATATAAGCCAGGTCAGAGGAGAGCACGCTGACATCGCATCATCAGAGGGGGAGACACATCCCAGGAGGGGGCAGGTGAGCTCACTATAGCTATTCATCATTATCATATCTACTACAGAGCAGGCAGGCAGTGAAGGCAAAGAGTAAAAGATGTAGATACATTCACATACTGTTCTATGTGTCTGTATCTTCATTTCTTTATCCAAATTGATGTCAGTAGCATCAGCAGATGTATATTATCATTGTCAACCCTTATTCACACCTGATAATAGTTTTAGGCTCAAAGCTACAAGACTCTCAAAAACCAAAATCCCACTGTTTTCGGGCTTGTTCACACCAGCAGCCATGCTCATCTGCGCTCAATTGAGCCACATTGCATGGATTCTTTTCAAACTTTATCGAAATATCACAAGTGACATTTCATTAAAGGCTAAGTTCACCTTTTGCAAAAATGAAAGAAATGCATATTTAAAAATATATTTAAAAAATGCTTTTCTTTAATTTTTGCATTCAAGCCTTGAAAGCATTGCAACGGTGATCACTCGATCAGGGCTGCAGAGCTCAGACTTCTGCACATTCTCTCCCCCACATTGCAAGGGTTAAATGCTCATTTTGTCTACAAGAAACCTAAAAAGCAGCTATATTTATACCAAATACAATAGGATAAAACATGTTAAACTCTATAGGGAACTGGCACAATAGTCATATCACCATACACATAATTAGCGTAATCCTTAGAATGTAGGCGCTCTCCTTTGCCCAATACCCTCCATAAAATATATATCGTTGATGCTGCTTCAGTACAGTTCAAAAAGCAGTTTACACTGTCACAGAAGTGTAAGTTAGCAGTGTAAACTGCACTTTGAACTGTAGTGGAGCAGCATCAACAGTAGCTGTTATGGAGGGTATTGGGGGGAAAGAGAGCGCCTACATTTAACTATACTTACCTAATTCCTCACTCCTACAGGCTTCCTCCCTGTATGACCACTCCATCGGTCTCAGCCAATCTGACATCATCATGTACAATGCAGGATCAGCAGTCCTGCATTGTAAGTAAAGGTGGCCATACACCTTACGATTCTCGGACAACACTTTTTATCCGATGATGGAACCGTCGTCCGATTGTCGTACGGCGGCCCCATTATGCCCCGATTATCGCAAGGTTCAGTTAGCCGTAATTAAAGAAAATAACCTGGACGAATTGCGGTAATCAACCGCACGTATTTTTGTTTGCGCATGAGCAGTGTTGATCGTACGATTTTTGATGTATGGAAACGCCACTAACCTTGCAATAATCGTACGATCGACCAAAGTTTTCAAACATGCTTGAAAGTCAAAAGTCGTACGATTGTACAGTATTTGCGGTTGTACACTGCCCATACACCCTGCGATTATCGGACATAAACGCGACCGCATACGATTATCGTATGATAATCGTAAGGTGTATGGGCACCTTAAGGAAGCCAAGGGCCTGTTCAGTTTCAATTCCTTTCAAGTGCACAAGCTGATATAAATAACCTAACACTAGTAACATAATGTATATTATAATATTTATCTTTACATGGATGGTACAGGGATGTGTTTACCATGATGGCACCTGTAGTCCACTGTCTAGAATAGCAGGATTATAGTCAGGGCCGGTGCTGCCACTAGGCAAACTAGGTAGCCCCCTTGGGCGCACTGCTGCCTAGGGCACTCACCTCCCCACGTTGCCCCCCCCCCTCAATTTCAGATTGCAAAAGCCAACAGCAGGCTGGCTATTGCACCTACCCACTGAGCAGAGGAGCGGAACTCAGAGACAACTTTCTCTCTCAGGTCCGCTCCTCTGCTCAGTTGCTGGTGTTTCAATAGCCAGTCTGCTATCGGCTATTTCAAATTAAAATAGCCAATAGCAGTCTGGCTATTGTCCCGGCTGCTTACGTCCATCTATTGCCTGTGGAAGCTAGCCAGCAGGAGAATGGGGCTGTGCACGTGAAGGAGGGGATTGGGGGCTGCACTGCGGAAGGGGGGCTGGGGTTGCAAGAAGCTGGTCTTGCCTAAGGCGCAAAATAGTCTAGCACCAGCTCTGATTGCAGTGGGCAGCGCCAAGTTTTAAAACTGTCATAACTTTGTACTTGTTTTGTTTCCTTCTTCTGGAAATGTGCGGCTAAATTCTTCAAGAGATATAAAAGGGGAAATAAGCAGCAGGTCTGCACAGGGTCATTGGCTGCTAGGACACAGACGGCAAGCTGCACAGTATTTTAGCAATCAATGAGGGGGGAAAAGGGGGGAAAATGGCCGCCTCAGGCGGCATCTGCCCCCAGCCAGGGTTCCTATTTCAAAGAAACCAAGGAACCTGATTGATTAACATGATCAACAGCTCCACTTTTGTTCCATTTTGTCCTTTAATTAACCACTTTGCAAATATTTGAAGAGCTGGTGTACTGACATAGTCCTGTCATTGGGTC
Source organism: Nanorana parkeri (assembly GCF_000935625.1). NCBI lineage: Eukaryota > Metazoa > Chordata > Amphibia > Anura > Dicroglossidae > Nanorana > Nanorana parkeri. The sequence continues at coordinate 593,147 of NW_017306984.1, read as the reverse complement.
AGCCAGGTAGCAGTTGGAAGTTGAGGGAAAACTGTAAGTAGTAAACGTTTAGCTGTCCTCTAAGATTACTTTAAAGCTGAACTTTAGGGAGATACAAAATACAACAGAAATGCAGCTTTGATGCATCATTACATTTTATTTTTTTAAATGCTAGTAGTGTACGTACCTGAATTTGACCTGGTACAGCAGAGCTGCAGTGTGAGAAGATGAAGTAGTACAAGGAGCCAATCAGTTTATATGTTGACAAAAAGCATGCTGACAGGAAGAGAGAGCAGAGTGACAGAGAGATGAGCTCATCACTGTGCTGCTTCTTCTGTAACTGTCCAATCACAGGCTGGGGCAAATCCAGGATAACCTGAGCTCAGAGGAAGTGTGTTAAATGATGTTGCTCATCAAAATGAGGACACCTAGTGGCAGAAAATGTACTGAAGGCTAAATCTCTTGATTGAAGCTGAATATTGCAGAAAAAGTTGGTTTTGTTATCTTATCTTTTAATGGACTATTTGTTCTGTATCTTATTTTGGCTGTTTTGGTCCTGTCAAGCGTATTACAGCCTTAAAGTGTAAGGGAATGTTTAACCGTAATTTTTAAATGTTTCCTTAACTTTCCCCCCACCTCCCTCCCTCCCACTGTGCTAATATAACACCCCCCTCCTCTTCAGCTCAATACTCAATCATGACTCCCTGCTCCATAGTAGAATATGGGGCCGCACACACAGGCACTGCTAAGAAAAGGACAGAGTGACGCATGTAAACATTGCAGCGGAATAC
>NW_017306984.1:580950-592347 GCF_000935625.1 Nanorana parkeri | reverse complement strand
AGTGGGTAGTAGAGGAAGGTAAGGAAACTTTAAAAACATGCATACTGGACATCATACCTGATCAGCCTCTGGGAATTATGTAAAACGCTGTAGTAGCCGGAGCTACCACAGTACTGGGCATTGATCTTTCAGGTCCTGCATGGCGCTGAGCTTCCCCTCTGCTCAAAAATACAGGGGGTCACGTGCACAGCACAGATGCCATTCATAGAATGCTTTGTATTGTTATCAATGGATACAAGGCATTCTCTGATTGGACGAGGGGCAAATCTTGACAACACTGCCTGTTGTCCAATCAGAGAATATGGCAAACAGTGAATTTGTGTGAATTTGTTTTACTGCCACAATCCAATCAATACTTTGATTTGTGGCACATGGAAGCAAATAGGGGTGCAATTCTTGTTTTGATGAGAGAGAGAGAGATGTAGCTTACCAAATTGTTTGTAACTTATAGGCTATCTCTGGGGATTAAAAAAACTACCCTCGCAGTGCTTGTCTTTTTCTGGGAGTATTGTTTAAAGGACTTTTATTTACCTGATCCCCGCTCCAAATGGCTCGAAGACTGGTGCCCGCAGCCTCTACCACTTCTGCTCCTGTGGTTGGGGGCCTGCTGTCATCACATACAATGCAGGGCCCATAGCCCCTCATTATACATGAGGACACAGAGGGCAGTCCACAGGCCGGAGTAGAGGGGAGAGAAGTGAGTGCTGACTGACGGGGGAGTGGGGATCAGGTAAGTAAAAGTCCTCTTCACCATACCCCTAAACAAAAATGAGCAGTTATACCTTACAATGCAGATATAACCTCACTGCAAGCGTAGTTTTTTCTGGAGATAGATGTAATGTATAAATAGATATGCAGCATACCAACTTGCTCACTTTATTAGATGTCTCCGGTATGTGCTTCCTCCAGTTTACATATTATTAAATCACCAAAGGTCAAAATGATTAGCTGTGATTGTACTTTTAGTTTTAGAGCATTTCCTGCTGTCCATGGTAACCCTTTGTGCAACCGTGTCCTAGGTAATAAACCATAAACTGTCATGTGGCTTGGCGTCACCCAAACTGAACAACACCTGCCTTCTTTTACATCACATAGACATGTCCATGGATACAATCTGTATACAGAAAACTTAGACAGACTGAAGGTAGCGCCTGCTAGTTAAAGAAGAACCATGTATTCAGAAGAGCTGTCAAGACTTTTCACTGCTTATCATTTAACTGCAAAAAAAACCTTTAAACAACAATTGGGTAAAGGTATGTACACTATGCGGCAACAAATTGGGAGATCATAAAATAGGTCTGATTCTTCAGAAAGACATTCCAATTGGAAAAGAAAGTAAAGAAGTTCCAATTTTAAGTAGAATTAATGATTCATTTTTCTTACTAGAAATGTATCTTATAGGGGACTTTAACATGTGCAATGCATAAAATCATATATGTAATTGTATCAATATTATGTACAGTATTTTGTATGTATTTATCATATTCTTGATAGTACAATCAGTTTTATTGTCTTTCTTTCCACTTTCCCGGTTCTAGCATTTACTGCCTTCCAGACTGTGTTTGGCTTTCAGGCAGTGTAGTTAGCTGATTGCGTTGGTATTAAACTTGCAATCACTAACTAGACTACCATCAAAACCAAACATAATGTTCTTCTCTATGTGGACGTGTAGTGGAAGTGACTCCTTTTGTTGTATTTGTTTTTAAATTAGGAAAAGAATTGATAAATATGTTTCCTTACGTTACAGATCAGAATTTTGTAGTAGAAGTAGTAAAATGCAATGTTATGATTATTATTTTTTTATTATTATTACTATTGTCATTATTATTTTTTAATTTTTTTGCAGTTTTATATCAATTTAAAATTTCATATGCTATTTTTTTACTACTAGTCTTGTGGAAGATGTCTAACAAGTTGAAAATTTTTGAACTAAAAATATAACAATTTTTTGTATACTGTACTACGGGACTTCCCTCTATTGCACTGTATAGTGTATAATATTAAGAAGAATAAGAATATGTGTACGTTTGTTGTGGTTTTTATCAGCCCAGTTACCAGGCAGTGTAGTTAGATGATTTGAAATGATACCAATCACTAACTTCACAGCCAGGTAAAAGGGACCGGAGAGCATCATCCTTCTTTAGGGAATTCAAATGATTTAGGGGCATTTATTTACCTGTTTTTTTTTTATTCTAAATCTATGTTTACACTTGATACAAGTATACTGCATTCATATGTGTTTTAGGCATTTTTTGCATACTTACATGCTGTGAGAAGCCTCCCATTCAGCTTAAAGAGAGGATGAAACACTGGTTAGTGCATCAGAATGTGGCACTGAATGGGCCCCACCACACACACACTTAGTGCACTTAGCTTTAGTGTAACATTTTCGCAATAAGTTAACTAACAAAAAAAATGTTACCACTGATGTGTCTAGTGTGAACAGTGCCTTATGTTTTTCCCAATGTCTTCCATGTTTACAATTTATATAAAATCTAATGAATAATAAAGATTTATGCAGAAAACAGTTGCATTCACTTTGCCTTTTTAGATCATACATTTTTATGTTTGGTATTTCTGCCTTGAAATTTTGTACGTTTGTACTTCTGCCATTTAACATAGATGTAAACTCACAGGTTCACATTACCACTCATTCCTCTATAGGAAGTCAGGTCCTGTTTTACTCTACTTTACTTCATTTGAAGCTTAATCCACATATTACAAGTTTCATTATTGCTCAACATTGTATTGTTTGATTTGATAATGAAATGGAATTGCAAAAGATCGGACCAGGCAGAACTTTCACTCAGCAGGTTTAATGATAACAGCTACAGCTGGGAACAAGGAACAAGCAGTTCAAAAAAAAAAGGCTTGCAGGCCCCTTTTTATAAGAAATGTTGCAATACAATCATATGGGCTACAATATCAATAACTGCCAAGGCCTACATCACTGCAACTAGCAATAAATCTAACATTCCTTAGACAGTATGTCTCCAATGTAACCACCCGTTTCGTTAACTTTCATCAGTTTGCCATCTCAATAATAGGACCTCAGGAAGTCACAGCACTCTGGGACATACTGGTGCAGATCTCTGCATGCCAATGGGCTATAATCCATTTCCCTCTCACAGTAACTCTCGTTTGCTTCTCCGGCAATTCCCCTTCTCAAATGAGTGATAGGTAAATAGACCTATTGATCTATGGATTATCTGTAAAGAGCACAGCACAAGTTCCTTGTCATGTACACTGCTTCTCATTCAAAAAATTAGGATGAATTAGTCATATTAGGGATAAACCCTTGCTCTGACTCATTCACCTGTGTGCAAAAACTTCAGCTTGAGATATTGAGCTCTGTAAACAATATTATTACATCAGTAGGTAATGAAATGTAGGAAACATGTAAATATTAGCCGAAAGCTCCACTACCTCACTGCCACTGAAAATATGACTTATTCATATCCATCCTGTGTGCACAGTTTTTAGGAAGGGTCTGTTTCTGGAGGCAGTAAGCTACTAGTGAGTTGATTCACAGGTTCAAGATGAGACACTTTAAAGTCTGTGGATACCTCTGGCCAAATTTTTTTAGGGAGGTCCCAACCCTAGTGATTAATGGAGAATAGAATGACAGCCTGATGAGGACTGGGTCTGAGCAGGCAATTGAAATGTATTGGCACAGTTTTCTCTTTGCATTTTACTTCCATGGCTTATACACTCTAACATACTTGGGAATATTGGAACCCTGTGAGCCCGAGATTGTGCAGACAATAAGAAAGGTATTTTTGGCTACTATACTTGTGTTTTAGAGGTGTGGTTTGATAGCGGCAGGCCTGTTCAGGGGAATCACTGTGTGGTAATATGACCCAAAAAACAAACAGCACTGACTTAGTCACACATTCACATAATAGGCCTAAGTTGGGCATACATGGCAATATGTATTCAACACACTGGTAGCCATGACAATATTTGGGCAACACACTGCCAATTCTGAGAATACATTGGTAACACATGAGGGCAATTTATCTCTGCTAGAAAAGCGTTGCTTCTAAGCGGTAACAGGACAGGCGAGCATTGAGTGAGCACAACTTCGCTGTTTGCATGGACTCAGGGAGGTATGGTGTGGTTATTACAGGGGTGGGCAATTCATTTTCTCAAGGGGCCACATGAGATACTGGGACTGTTGTGGAGGACCTACACATTATTTTGAAGGTGCGTAAGCACACACACATATGTAGATTGATTAATCTGATAGGGGGCAAATAATGTAGAGGGCACTCTGATAGATGCAGCTAATAATTAGTTGTCCCCATCAGAGTGCCCCCCTAAATTGATTGGGACAATCGGAGTAGTTATTTTTGTAGTTAATGTAAGGGACCACTCTGATGGGAACAACCAATGTAAGCGCACACCCTGATAGGGACAACTCATTATTCGTTGTTCCCATTAGCGTGCCCCTTACATTGTTTGTCCCCTTTAAAGTGCCCCCATATATTCTATTATTTTCCCCAAATCCCTTATTTTTCTACTTTATTAGCAGGCCAGAGGCAGGAGCCAGGAGGTCAATAGGCAGCAGGAGAAGATGGAAAATATACTCTTTTGTCCTCCTGTAAGGCTGGGGGCTGGGGACACATTTGACGTTGCTGGTTGCTAAGACCATCTGGTGGTCCTAGCAACCGATGACTGTAGAAGAGGATGACACCTGGTTGTTAGGGCACCAGTGGTCCTAGCAACCAATGACTGAAGAGGAGGGGGCTTGAGCTGGACCATAGCTTGCAGTGGATGCACTGGCCTTGGAGGCCGGCACATCCACTGTCAGCCAGCCATAACCGAGCGCAGGGCGGTGATTGGTCTGTGTCTGGACCTTTGGCTGGACATGAACAGCCAAAAGGCTGAATATGGCCCGCGGGCCGTAAAATGCCCAGGTTTGGGTTATCATGTGGCTTACAGGGCAAGGTCTGCTTCAGTGTTACTGATTGTATTGATCCCAAACATTTTCAATAAAAAAACTGATCCCAAACATTTTCAACAAAATATTTACCGAGACCCGCAGTGGAGAACGGAGTACAGCACTTGCGCCGGCGAGACGTCGCACTGTCGCTGCCACATTCCCGCACGTAAGGTCGGAGAGCTGGTCGTAAGTGCGAGTGGTCGCAAAACAGGTAAGTTGTAAAGCGAGGAATGTCTGTATGACATGTTTCATCTCCAGTACAAATACATAAAAGGGGTGTCCTTAAATTCATAGAATAAATAACCGTCTCCTCCCAGTCCCCCTGCCTTCTTCCTGCATGGTGGCAAATGTATTTTGCATGCAGTGATTCACTGTGGCGTTGTCACCCTCTAGCCACTTGGACTACAGGGCTGTGTCTATGCACAATGAGGAGGAGTATTGGCACTGACCCAGCTGATAACTCCTACAACCTCCATTGGCAATAACTGCTGGGCACAAATCCAATGGGCTGCCCTGTGCCTGAATGAAAGGAAATCCCGGGGCGCCATCTTAGATTGCTCCTCCAAGCTCCAGTGGAATAAGGAAGGTTAGTAGGATGACATATACAGGGGAGGGGATTATTTTGACTACAAAGGGTCAATTAAAGCTGAACTCCATCAATTACACAAAAGACTACTCCATACAGTGGGGCCCTTCCAAATTAAGTATTACACCGTGTTCCTCTACACCAGGGGTGGGCAAACTTCGGCCCCCATCTGTGGTAAAACTAAAAATCCCATTGTGCATCTGTCTTTGGGAGTCATGCCTGTAGCTGTTAGAGTCTCACAATGCCTCATGGGATTTGTATTTCCACATCAGCTGGAGGGCCAGAGTTTGCCCACCCCTGCTCTACACCTAGACCTAACAAGCATTTAACCCTTGTAGTGCACCCACCTACACTGCAAGGGTATTTTTTTTTTTACTTTTTTAATTCCCCGGAGTTCAGCTCCAGTACATGACACTGCAGAGCACTATAGATTTTCTGAAGAGACGGCACCCCAACAGAACTAATTTCCTTATAGACACACAGGGTTCTAAGTTTTCATCCAGTGTTTACACAACTTTCACCCAGAATATTATTTTAATTGCGAAAAATGTCTTGAAAACACTGATTGAAAATTTGTGGTTGCTGATGGAGGTGGGGCTAAGGGGGGCGGGGTGACATTGCTCTGTGTCTTTAAGCTATGTATGCAAATTTCAACTAGAGCTATTGAGCTCTGTAAGCAGCAGGCATTGCTCAACAAAATGAAGGATACTCAGGAAAACATGACATGGGTGACATTGAAAACGTTGAAAACACTAACTTAAAACTTGTGGTTGGCGATGGAAGTGGGGGTAATGGGGGGTAGTTGTCGCTCTGCCTCTTTAAGCTATGTGTGCTAATTTCCGCTTGAGCTATTGTGCTCTGTAAGCAGCAGGCCTTGTTCAACAAAACAAAGGATACCCAGGAAAACATGACATGGACCGAACCACCATACATGTGTATAAATATCTGCTAGCACTTACTGGGAACCACCTTGTAAAAATTCCCCATTGAGCAGAGTTTCTCAGTTTAATGATGACCAAGCAATTGTGATATTGTCATATTTTCACCATGGCAGGATGGCTGGGATGAAATCCCTAGCAGCAAAACTCTCATCACCCTAAACAGTAACAGATCCAGTGTCACTTGTTACATATTATCTGTGGAAATGTTTTCAGATGACAACAAACACATTGAAATGATGTCCTGCTATACATTAGTGTAAGGTCAAAGCCATCTTAGACTGAGGTCTCCATTCAGGTCATGTGACAGGAGTGAGGCAATGCTGGCGAACCTATGCCACGTGTGCAGCAGAGGGCAGGGGTGCCAAAATCCTCTTGCCCGACGCCCAGGACATGCAGTTCCAGGTTACGGGCGGGTAGTTTTTTTCTACATTTACCCCTACTTTGGGCAAGCAGGGCTAAATGTACAGCAGGGAAGGCGCCGCTCGTTTAGTGCGAGTGATCTCGCCGATCACTTGTACTAAGCCTACTGGTCCACCCCTCCCAGCCCCTCTCCATGGTCCGCCCCACCACTGGCTGCCTCTCTCCCCGCTGGCTGTCTCCCTCCCTGCCGTGGTTTTCAGGTTCCCCTGCTCTTCTGGGGTGCCCCGGGACCACAGTAAAGTAGTTCAGGTTGGAGAGCGGGGAGCAGAGCGAAGTTCTCTGCCCCATGTAAACACTGAGACATGAGAGCTGTACTCACAGCCTTTCCATCTCAGCTGTCACAGGGGAACCAGCACAGTGCTGTGCTCTAACTCCTGTATTGGGGGTGACAGGCTCAATAAAGAGAACCTGTCACCTACAAATGCTGTCACACAGGAGCTTGTTAGCGCCTGTGTGATAGCAATAATTAATAAGAAATAATAATTAAAAATAAAAAAATAAAAATAGATAAAAAAGTAAAAAAAATAGTAAAATCAATAAAAATAAAGTAAAATATAAAGATAAATAAACATTGAAAAAAGTTAAAAAAAATGATACAAAACCAAAAAAATAAGAAAACAAGAAAAAAATGTTAAAATTTAAAAAGGCCGTGATGCTGAACATTTTTTAAACCCCAGTGCTCAAACTAAAACATAATACCAAGCTTATTTTAAGTGTTGGCACTTTGAGATAAATACATTGATTTTGCGTCGCAGTTTGGGCATTTGACCTCAAAAACGTTAGCCACCACTGGCATAGGCGATCACATGACATACACCCAGACGTCCAGCAGGGGGCGCCGGAGCAGAGGGAGCAGTACTTGGCGCACTGAGACTGCGCGGCGTCTGGTTACCTAGCAACAGAGACTTCCGCCATAAACATCTCAGCATGGAGAGCCCGGAGGAGATCGGAGCCAATTTCATGGTGTTCGCCGGGTCCTCGGAGCGGGATGTCTTGTGCAGTAAAATCTTCTGGAGCTCCCTGACTCTGCAACCACCGCTGGAGTCCAGGCTGGTGTCCGGGAACATGGAGCAGAGACTTCGCCCGGCAGGGGAGCCCAGGCTGCGTGAGTGATTGACAGCTAGGGCAGGTGGTACAGGGATCAGTACACACCCAGATCACAGAGACATCCTGGGGTGACAGGGGAGGGGGTACAAAGATCAATACACACCCAGATCACAGAGACATCCAGGGGTGACAGGGGAGGGGTACAAAGATCAATACACACCCAGATCACAAAGACATCCTGGGGTGACAGGGGAGGCGTACAAGGATCAATACACACTCAGATCACAGAGACATCCTGGGGTGACAGGGGAGGGGTACAAGGATCAATACACAACTAGATCACAGAGAAATCCACGGGTGACAGGGGTACAAGGATCAATATATAATCCAAGCACACAGACATCCTGGGGTGACAGGAGGAGAGGTACAAGGATCAGTATACAGCCCAAGCACACAGACATCCTGGGTTGACAGGAGAAGGGGTACCAGGATTATTATACAGCCACACCAAAGACACATCCCGAGGTGACAGGAGGAGGGGTACAAGGACAATTTACACCCCAAGCACAGAGACATCCTGGGGTGACAGGAGGAGGGGTACAAGGATCAATATGCACCCCAAGCATAGAGACATCCTGGGTGACAGGAGGAGGACAATTTACACCCCAAGCACAGAGACATCCTGGGGTGACAGGAGGAGGGGTACAAGGATCAATATGCACCCCAAGCACAGAGACATCCTGGGGTGACAGGAGGAGGGGTACAAGGATCAATATGCACCCCAAGCACAGAGACATCCTGGGGTGACAGGAGGAGGGGTACAAGGATCAATATGCACCCCAAGCACAGAGACATCCTGGGTGACAGGAGGAGGGGTACAAGGATCAATGTGCACCAATGTGTACAAGGATCACTACACACTTACAGAACAGAGACATCCAGGGGTGACAGAAGAAGGGGTACAAGGAGTAATATACACCCCAAGCATGGTGACATCCTGGGGTGATAGAAGGAGGGGGTACAAGGATCAGTAGACATTTAGAGCATAGAGAAAAATTTTGGGGTGGTAGGATGGAGAACAGAGGGAAATTCCTTTTTGCATCTCTTTGGTGAAAAAGAAAACAAAAGATAAGCGTTTGGGTGAAGTGAATGCATGTGTAGTAGATAAAGAAAGTCATTGTGGAAAATATTTTGTGGCATCGTTCTAGCTGCTCACATGTTTTGATTTTTTTTTCTTTGTAATTTTTTTTCTAAGTTATGTAGAATTTAAATTTGGAAGAATGTGTTTATAAATGTGAATGACGGAGAGATTTATCTCTATTTAAGTAAAATGTGTAACCACTTCTAATTAATTTGATTAGTACATGTGCACTTTGCAGCCAGTATGGCCTTCTTACATGTGTCTATTTGGAGAAAACCAGAGCAACCCAAGAAATATTATTACAGCCTAGGAATTTGTACAAAAAATTCCTTTTAAAAACTCCTTATTTATGCACCATGCACCCAAACGTTCTATAAAAGCTCAGCTCCAGCCAAATCTTTCCATTTGTGTTGAATAGATCTGGGTGAGGTTATTGACATCTGTGTCATTGCTGGGGAGATTTCACTTATATCAGGATAGGAAGTGATGAAAAATCGTCAAAATCGTGAAAAGACAAAATTAAAATTTACTGGAGTGATGAAGATTAGAACATGCGACGGTGGGAATGATGTACTAAAAGGGTGGAGCATGTGTACTTGTGAAGTGAACTTTCTCTTATTTTAGTGAATAAAGTGTCTTATTTTAGTGAATACAGTGGAGCAAAATTAACATTTACTTTGCTTTGCCTACACAAGCAAAATAAAAATAAAAAGTTTTTGCTTGCACATGACTGGATCAGTCAACATGCATTATCCCATTCACTATGTTAGGTGAATATTCACTTTGCAAAGTAGTAAGTCAACCCCACCGATTTATTGCTTGCTGTGCTTTCTTCTCCTGATGACAGCTGTACCCCCATCACTTGTATAGCCGTCTCTCCACTGTTTCTAAAACTAAAAAAAAAATAAAGACGGAAGGCTTTATACAGGAACTGAACTCTGGATGCTGTACCCAAAAAAGCAGGTAAAGGGTAAAGTCTAGTCATCAACACACTGTAGGTGCAGCCGATTTTTCTCCGCAAGGCCCCATTCAATAGCGAATGGGGCCGAGCAGGTAAGTCTAACAAATTTCTCTGTGAGAGTCATGCAAACAGCAGACCATTCGCATGTAATTGGACTTGCTGTGATTACCTGCAGACAACTGCCTAAAGCTGGCCATACACCTTACAACCATCGCACGACTTTCGTTGTCCGATGGTTGTAAGGTAATTAAAATCTCGTACGATCTGCCTATCTTGTACAGGCAGATCGTACTTGCGAACATCGCAAGCCCTCCCCGCTGAGGGGAGAGCTTCTGATGATTTCAATGCTGAGCGTGCAGTGTGCGCTTGCCCACACCGCCCGTTCGGCATTTGTCTTCCGAGCACGCCACTAACCCGCCGAAAATTGTACTATTCTCAGTGGGTTTTCGAGCGTGCTCGGAAGACAAAAGACGTGTGATTGTACAGTAGAAAGGTCGCACGCCTTCCATACACCTGCCGATTATCGTACAATCGCGTTATCACCCGCGATTATCATACGATAATCGGCAGGTGTATGGGCACCTTTAGAATATAAATTGTTCACATTAGTCTCACAGAGAAATTAAGAATCACTTAATTGCTTGCAATTGGGACCTTACTGAATTACCATGCCTTGTTCTGCAGTGAGTCTCTGTGTGCAGTTGGTCATCTTGGTAGAGGCAAGGTTTTGCCTCCTCATTTCAGAGCCTCCAGCAAAGAGAACAGTAAGCAGCACAATAATAACATCACCAAATCCCACTTCAAATCTCCTGGGAGATATACAAATCTCACGCTACAGATATACAGCTATGAGGCTGTAGGCACGGTTTGGAACCCATGTCATACGCTGGGCAGCAAAATCCCATTTATTTTATGGTGCAGTACATTTAACAGTTTAGAGGCTGCCTTTGAGCTGCTTTGCATTTCTTTTGATGCAGCATGTCCTGTTGAGGTGCGTTTGAACTAAAGGCAGAACTCTACATTATCAGTTCAAGCACAGCTGCATGGGTTCAAATGGAAAATGCATAATTTGGCTAGAATGCTTGCCAGCATTAACTCTAAAACTGATTGCTGCAATACTGATAATATCAAATAACATTAAGGGGCAGCCAGACTAAAATTAAAAAAATGTAAAATAAATGTCAAAAATGATATTTGACCTCTCCAAAATTCATACCAGACCCTTATCCCAGAAAGGGGTCTGGTGTGGACTCCCCTTAGAATCTGGAGTCCCCTTCACACCAGAGCACCAATTTACACCAGAACCCCCCTTCACATCAGGAGCCCCCCTTAACATCAGGAGCCTAGCCCCCCCCC
>NW_017306984.1:545025-580793 GCF_000935625.1 Nanorana parkeri | reverse complement strand
CCCCTTTTAGATCAGAGCCCCTTTTCATACCAGAGCCCCCCCCCTTCACAATGAAGTTCCCCATTCACATCAGGTGCTCCCTTCACAGTCCTTAGTTCCCCTTTCACATCAGAGTCATCAGTCCCCCCTTCACATCAACCGCAGCTCTGGCAGAGGGCAAGAGATGGAGCAGGCCTGGATGAAGGCAAACCTCCGTCCTTTTTTATATCTATCCTACCCACCTAGGATTATTGTCATTCATTTCCATGGTGCTGGCAGCCAGCCTGTACCATGGAAAGGCATGACAATGTGCAACAATTTATAGCCACCCCTGAGAAAGCCAGAAAGCACCCAAAGGTGCTGCAGCACCATGGTTGAGAAAGGCTGAGTTATTGTCATTTAAAACAGGCACCTAAAAGACTCACCTGCAGTGAATGTTTGGTGAATGTCAGATTTACTGCTTTATAAATATGCCTCTAAGGCCTCATTCACACAGCTTAGATTCCGCCCGTGCAGATCCGTGCGGCGTGTGCGGCCGTATCGGGCCGTTCCCTGGAAGGACAGGTGCTGCTTGTGATTGTACGCAACAGCCTGTTCTTCCCTACGGGAGGACGCAGCCGTACGCTGCTGTACGCTCATCCGGGCTGCACATCCATGCGGGTGTGGGTGTCCGTACTCGGACGCAGACAGGATGGAACAGCCTGATACGATCTGTACGGGCCGACACTAAGCTGTGGGAATGAGGCCTAATTGTATTTTCTGTTGAAACAAGATAAGGCTTCCTTCTTGAATTTTATTACACCATGATTGCATTTATTAACCTTTTATTCACCCAAATAAATCTACTGCTGTATGGGCTTAGCAGGATGCAGATTTCCATAATTAGAGTTAACACACAGCTTTCCTAAAGACATTGATTTTCTCCAAAGGGAAACTAGAAGCCTACAAATGAAAATGCAGGCACAATGGACTTTTAAATTAAATAGCATTGATTTATCTTACAATTTAGGACCGTCACAGTGAGCTGCAGTACGTGCAAAAAAACCTGCCCCTCTAGAATGCGGCTTCACACAATAGGAAAAGCATTCTGGGCTTCTGAAGACCTTACGTGACCATTAATTCTCTAATCGCTACATTAAAAAGGCCTCGGGTTCACTAAGATGACACTAAAGCTGAAACAGCCCTGTCAGGAATACATAATTAAAGAAATCAATACACATTTGCCTTTACTTGTTGATCCCACGCATTACATTATTTCAGATGAAAAATGAAATTTCCTTGATGAACAGTATTGTGTGAAGATAATGGGCTACCTGCAAAAATGTTATTAACAATAGTGTTGCAGTGAGGTTAAAGGGAACCTTTAGGGAGAGAAATATGGGAGCTGCCATATATGAATTATTTCTTAATGCAGAACTCCAGGAAAAAATGTTTATTTTAAAATCTCCTGTGTGAATATAATTTAAGTCACAAGTGGTGTATTTTACTTTACCTATGTTTGTCATTACATAGTTATATAGTATTTGAGGTTGAAAAAAGACACAGGCCCATCAAGTTCAACCTGTGTGTGTGTTTGTTTGTTGTGCGTATGTGTGTATAAGAGTCCCTGTGTGGTCTAGTATTTAAGTGTACCCGTACCCCTGTAAGGTCTCTGAGGAAGGTATCTAATTGATTTTTGAATGATTCAATACTCTCTGCTGATACCACTGCTTGTGGCAGAGTGTTCAAAAATGTAACCGCTCTAAATGAAAAGAATCCCCTGCGCCCTTTGTGGGTAAATCTTTCATCTACCAATTTTAGGTGATGGCCTCTAGTCTTTGTGTACAGTTTAAAGTAAAAAGTTTATTGCCGATGTTGCTATCACCACTAAACATTTTGTACAACAAAATCAAGTCCCCTCTTAATAATAAAGAACACTTTGTATTATGTAAATGATTTGCAGAATTAAAAGCCGAATGGTTAAGGGGAGAGAGGGACCAGACAGAGAGTGGGGCTTCAATGTATGAGAGCAGCAGCTCTCCTGTTGCAGCACCATAAGTATAGCAAGTACTTATGTAAATACTGAAGTAATGACCGCAGACTGAATAATAGCTTGCAATGTCAGGCAGCGGCAAACAAAGCAAGCAGAGTACTGTCTTGTATTAAAAAGGGAATGTATTGTAGAGATAAAGCGATAATTTTGCTACTTTAAAGATCACTGGTTCGGCCTCATCTTGAGTACGCGGTTCAGTTTTGATTACCGGTCCACAGAAAAGATGTCCTGGAGCTGGAGAAGGTCCAACGAAGAGCAAAAAAGCTTATTAGGCTTCCAGCGTGAACAAGTTTAAATTTAGCAACCTTGTCTCATAACTTTGACCCTCCATCCCCTTAATTAGCTTTGTTGCTCTTCGTTGGACCTATTATTGTTATTCAGATATCCATACTTATACCCCCATCATTTGGTTCCAATACCCATAAGGGGTATAAAGACCTCCAGTTAAGAACCCCCGCACCTAGAAGGTCACCTGGAACAAGTATGACAAGAGTTCTGACTTGATACTTCATTATCCGCATGGTTATTCCCTGTCGGTGATTTATTAGGTAATAAAGCCAGGACTAGAAATACAGCCTCAAATATTTCACCATTAGAAAAAACAGTCTGCATTGGCAGCTTATGTTTTCGTTCTCCTAGGTTCAGTTTAAGAGTTACTCTTTGCTGGTGCCATGCTGATGGTGTTTTCCTGGATTATGTTTCGGTATTTGTCTTTTGAAGCATCATTAATTAATTTGACAATATTTCTCTTTCTTATTGCTAGGAAGGAATTACACACAGCAACAACTGGAGGATCTCAGTAAGTGGGAAACAAATACAGTGACTAAGTATGCTTTGTTTTAATGTAACTGTAAGCACAGTTCGATATTTTATTTTCTGATAGTGTAGCCAAAGCTTCCATTCCACGTGACACTGTTCCAGGATTTTTTGCATATGCGTTTATTTTTTACAGCCAAATTCCCAATGGGCTCTCAGAAACTGGTTACATATCCATCTGGGCCAAGGCAAAAAAGTGAACATTAAATTGATTCGGTCACTACATGGACTTTGTCCCAAAGATTTTTTTTAGCATCCGACACACATCTGGTTATGTCAGATGCATGCTCCTCCACTGCAGTCTGTGGATCCATCCACCGGCCCACTTCAGGACACCATAGTGTCATAGAGTCCAGCGTGTGAAACCGTTGAGTACTACGGTGGATTCAGGTGTTTGATGACACAACCAGATGCATGTCGGCATTTCATTGGGGAGTGGCTGGATGTTTTCAGGGGGATATCAGGGGGGCGGCCACAGCATCCTAGGTTGCTAAGAGCTCTTAGCAATCTGTGACACTCTGGCATCCCACCCACCTCACAGACATCACCGGTTGGCTAGAGCTGAGCGGGACGGCTATGCTCACTGGTTCACTTGTCGGCCGGGCAGGGGGGGTCAGGGCAGGGGCGGACACTGGAGCAAGGCAGCGCGTCCCACTCAGCTCTAGGCAACTGGTGACGTCATTGAGCTCAGCAGGATACCAGGCAGAGCTTCACAAGTTACTAAGAGCTCCTAGCAACCTGGGATGCAGTGGCTGCCCCTTACCCAGGGACAGATTTATTTTTCTCTCTCTGTGGCCCCAAGGCCAGGTTCCTCAATGCGCCCCCCTACCTGCCAACTGCATATTTCATCGCTTTATAATTTTATAGTGTACTGTGCTGTTACCAGACAGCTGCATTGCAGGGCCGCATTTACTCTCTTTGCTGCCCCAAGGCCAGGTTCCTTAATGCGCCCCCCTACCTGCCAACCCCCCTCATGGAGAATGGCAGACCTGCCTGCTGCATACAAGTGATTTCAGCGACATCGCCAAGATCACTTGTACAAAACAAGCAGCAGCTTCCACGCTGTACATTTAGCTCTGCTTGCCCTCCCTCAAGGCCCGGGCCTTGGTTGGCCTTGTGGGAAATCCGGCCCTGCCCTTACCCAAAACCCGGGCGCAATAAGATGCCACCTGAGGACAGCCCTGCCAGTGAGTGACCATTCCCTGTCAGCACTCTTCTCCTGGCGATGATAACCATAGGAACAGCTCTAATTGCAAATGCGGAACTCTTTTTTCTTCAGTAATCCTGTCTAAACCAAATTTGACCATGGAACTGGATCAGCTGTTTATCTGTTGTCTCTTCTGTGCACTTTCACAATGGGCTCCGGGGAATGGCAGTTTTTTTTTCATGGAAAGATTATGGTGTGGTAATGAAATTCTGACATGCGCCCTATTGATTCACGTGAACTGTGAATGTTAATGGTCGGTCCACTTTTACGTTGTAAATATGTTTTTCATTTGTTCCTGTCATTACGATCTCTGCGTTGCACAAAGCTTGATTTATAAAGTTCTCATTATATCAACCTTTTGTGTTTCAGAGACAGAGTATTTCTTATGGGAAGCACAGAGAGAACAAGATATAGAACAAAGGGCTCGTTATCTACAGAAAGTAAGTATTGTGTTATACATTTTATAAAATGTTCTTCAGCGTTACTTCCTGTTATAGTCCCTGAAACAAGTATTTGACACAGTTTTCATGTCTAATGTTTTGTCCTGACAGGCACTGCAAAACTTAAAAAAAAAAAGAAAAGTTTATTGAATAAAAATACAAATATGAACAGAGTTCAGGTACAAAATTAGACATCAATTGCTTGTACAATAGCTGTCATCCAATAATATAAAAATGAACAGGTAGCCACAAACAACAGTACTGAGAAGTCCAACTTCAAACATACAACAAAAATGGAGGCGCTTGATATATAATTTACTTGAAACCAGTAAGGTCTAAAATATCGAATACCAAACTATACGAGTTCCATAGATGTGAGTGTGAAAGTGGAGATAAACTGGATGCAACCGGGAAATCAAGCAAATGCATGTATCAACTTCCAGAGTAGATATGAGTATGGAAAAAAAGCTGAAACAGAGACTGTAAGAACCTGACAAGAATGGTTCCCAGATGCAGATGATGAGATTTGTAGTGACAGCACAGTTGGAGTGCCGGGGGTTGCCTATTCCTGGTTTAGGAAGTAAATAGAAGTAGATGGTTTTCACAGGCAAGCAGGTGCATAGTTATCTGGTTAATGAGAACAGCATAGATGAATTGAAATCAATGCAATCTCTGTGTAGCTGATATCTTATGTTTACAGTTGTAAAGCAGTTGAACAGAGTTAATAAAGTAGCTATATCTACCCTGCCTCTAATGGATAATCTACACATCTTGCACAATAACAAAAAAAGGAAGAATATAAAAAATTTGAAATTCATATCAAGGGTTACTGTACGGTAAACACTGCAATAATAACAAAAATGTTTGCTCACTGAAAATACACTATACAGTCCCATCAGCCCCTAGTGTGTACCTTGAAATTCCAGTTTGCGCAATAGAATTACACTGGATCCCTGCCAGCTCTGTAAACTAAAAAAAAGCAGTTCTGGCTACTAAATGTACCCGATCTCTGGTGCTGTCTCCCGCAGACTCACCTGATCTCTGATTCATGCAGGCTAAATGTTGCCCGGCATCATTCAACCCACTTCCTATGAGCCCAGGGTATCAAGATTGTGCTCCCTTCTCTGAACTCCCAGGAGAATTCTGCAGAGAGTTGCACCATGTAATTTGGTTCCGCTATCTGCAGTATCTAGGATCTGCCCATTGCCAGAAAGAGAAGAGGACCTGGATGTCACCAAATCAAAGACACCTGGAAAAAGGTATAATAATGATTTTTTTTTGTTAAGGTGCTGGGGTGGTTTCAAGAGGGGAGATTGGGCTTTAACAAACCCATATATTAAACATCAAACTCTGTTTTATTCATATTTAACAAAAGCCAGACTAAAATGCAGGCACTGCAGCAATAAAGTGTAGTTCATACACATATTTCTGAAGGCAATAAACTGAGTGAATAGTGTCTCAGCCCACGATATTGGGGAAGAAAGATGATGAGGTCTGCAGTGGATTCAATCATTCTAGGTTCTGCCAGTACTAAAGCTTTGCCAGAGATATTCTTTAAATTAAAATGGGAGACAATATGTTTTTGAACACAACTGTTTCCAGCTGGCCACGTCAGTATGCCATACGTCAGTGGCGTTCTCCCTTCTGCTTGATGAGAAATGGTTTACATTTCAATGTCTTTTTAGTCCCCATAAATATCTTTAAATAGATACTGAGAGCCGTATTCACACACATTTCCTGTATGACTTTGTCCACATTTCATTATGCCTTCCTAATATCTCCCATCGTAGTCACACATGTAGAAGCACTGTGCTCAGAAAAATAGTGCACTGTTTTTTTTCCACTACTCCCTCACAGCTCCCCACCTCCTCTCCAATGTCCTGCCCACATCCCGCCCACCTTTTGTTTGCCAGCCTCTCATATAGCCTGGAGCCCAGGTGCATGTGTAATGACCCAGCAGCTGCTACTTGGGGGGGGCAGAGATATGCCATGTTTTTAAAAGTAAGACAGTATTTTGGAGCATAATAACAAAACCTTTTATTTATCTCACTATGCATGTACTCAAGTCAAATAAAATAAGACACTATGGGGTGTATTTTATTAAATATTTGCAGAGCGAACAGCCTGTAAACATCTGACTTTATGGCCGCTAGATGGAGCCGAGGAGTTTAGGAACTTCCTGTGTTCTTGGGCTCCATCTAGTGGCCATAATGTGCTGCGAATGTAACATAAAAGTCAGTTCTCTCTGTGAATGTTTTATAAATACACCTCTATTTGTCCCTTTTAATCTACAACATACATTATAAGCACTTACCAATTATTATACAGGATTTATATAGCGCCAACAATTTGCGCAGCGCTTTACAAAATGTAGGAGACAGTACAGTTACAATACAATACAATTTCAATACAGGAGGGTTAGGAGGGCCCTTCTCGTGAGAGCTTGCACTCTAGTGGGAGGGGCAAGTGATACAAAAGGTAATACAGTAATTGTGTAGATTGAATTATTGGAAGAAGTAAAAGGGCAGTTATGTTGAGATGAGATAGTCTTCCCTGAAGAGATGGGTTTTTGAGGATCGCTTAAAGGTGGGAAGCATAGGAGATAGGGGGACAGATTGGGGTAAGGGGTTCCAGAGGATGGGGGACACTCTGGAGAAGTCCTGGAGGTGAGCATGGGAGGAGGTAATTACAGAGCAGGAGGTCTTGATTTAAATTGATTACATTTTTTTTAAAAAGAAGCAAAGTAAGTTCACAAAGCCATTGTGGTGTACAGGTATACGGGTAATGTAGGAGTCTACTATTAAATGACTTCAGTTGAATAACAAAAAAAATTGGATGGAAATAACCACAATTGCTCTAGTCAACAAACATACAGCTGACTTTGTTTATCGTATGTATGTTTATTGATTGGTCAGCCTCTATTCTTCCATTTGGACTCTCAGTGATGTTTCAGTACTGTATTTATGTGAGCATTGCCCCTATACATTACTATTAATCGGAAAAACGTTTGCATAGTCCATCTTCTTGGAAAGAAAATCATTAGCCATTGAAATCCGAATGCCGCCATTTGTCTTTACGGATTGATTGTTGTCAGTGGCATCTAGTGTGTATTTAGTAGTTTAATGGACAGATGTCAGTGGTGTATTAAGTACATTAAAGGGAGCCATTAAAATGGTGACTTGGTAAAAACCCTGGATCTATTCTTCAATACATATTTACATTCAGGATTTTTGCATGTCAGGAAAAGGCTAATGGGATTTAGATTGATTATTCATTGTGGTAGTATCGGTCTGACTACATGTGCAATTCATATGGTAAAGAAAGACCTTTTTATTTGTTTAAATGGAGTAGAGAGGAGCTTACACCATACTAAATTCTGTAGGATCTGCTGTTATTTACAAGGAAAGAAGTTAGTATTTCCTCATGTGGATATGGGTGCAAGTTATTGGACACATAATAGTAATAATAAATACAAAAAAGACTTTGCTAAGATGTAACTATGTAATGCCTACTAGTTTTATAATTATCGGCGCACATTAGATAAAGTGAGAGCAGTGTTTCACACCCCAGTAAGCTGATATAATACCAAGATCATATGATCATTGAACCCAAACCAGGTATGCAAAGCCTGGAAAAGGGGGGATTTAAGAAACATTATTGCTCCCACAAATGAACTTAGTAAAAATTAAAAAATGTATTTATTGTAGCAATAGATTAAAACCATAAATTGTGTTTTAAAGTAGACACAGAATTCATACAACAAAATAATACATGGTCCAGATACAATACAGTAAGATGTTGCAGTGGCCTGTTTGATCACAAGAAGATGAACACATGATGTTGTTCTCTAGGTGCCTCAACATGTTTCGTCATATAATGGCTTCCTCAGGAGGACTTGAGTCCTAGGAGGCTATTTAATATACAAAAAATCAATAACCACATTGATAAGGAAAATGTGCTGCAAGCTAGATTTTTTAATACTTTGCAGCCGCCCTCTGCACATAACATACAACTTTTTAATGATAATTTGCATCCCCGCTACGGTGTATAAATGATCATTTTGCTCGTAGTGTTGCTTTAATGGCGGAATCACCAGGTATTATTTGAATGAAAGCTGCAAATTTAGGAATATTGAAAACTAATTTTGAAATGACTTTAATGTTAGCACTTATATAATAAGCCCTCCAAAAATGCAATCACTTCTGTGAGACAGGATCCCTTTGTAGAAAGTAATAGAGTGTGGGAATGGCTTGAAACCTGACCTGTCCCGCCGTCACAGCTGGCTACATCAGAGGTATATATTAATAATGTATTTACTGTGTGCTTGTAGTAAGATATTTCATGTTTTTCCCCACAATTTTTGTTTTTCCTTTGAATTGATGTTGCATAGTGGTCAAATCGATATGCAGTGTGGTTTAGTATTTGTAGAGTCCTTAAACAGGAAGAATTTTCGGGAGGTATTAGTTCTTGTAAACCGGGGACTCTAAACAGGACAACTCCAGGGAGGTTAGCAGTCCTTACAATGAAGGGATATTTCCACCTATTGTGAAAACATTCTAACATTCTAAGCATCTTATTACAATGTTATGGCGTACATTAATCTAGTATTTAGTACTGGGTGCAGATTTTGCTGCCACAGCATAGTTCACACCGCAGTCCAGTCATTACTTAAATCTTTCAATTAGATGAAGGATTTTCATTATTTTATTTACAAGGCTTTATGCATAGACTATGTTGTATATAAACTGACTGCAGTTCCACAGGAGCATTGACTTCTTAAAGTAACAGATCCCCTGAGTGCATTTGTTTTACGTAGAAGGCTGTAAACACATTATTTTGTCTAACAGAGTGAATAGACACTTGATTCCATGAACTTTATTTGCATTATTTAGGCTTCGTACAGCTGAGAATCCCAAAGGGAGTGCAAGAAAGTTCAAGAGCAAAGTACACCAAGAGTTTTGGTATTTAGAATGTATTTATTCGAATTAACATAAATATTATTCTTGTGATAACATATCTGTATAACATATCACATACACTGTCATGGCCAAAAAAATATTGGCACGCCGGCATTTCTGTCAGATAATGCACCACTTTGCACAGAAAATTGTTTCAATTACAAATGTTTAGGCATTCTCATGTTTCTTTCTTTTGTTTGTATTTGTATGACACAAAAAAGTGGAGAAAAAAATTGCCAAATCTGACACATTCCACGCAAAACTCCAAAAATGGACTGGACAAAATTATTGGCAACTTCTCCAAAGTGCAAGAAATAATTGCATTCCAAGTTTTTTTGGAAAAGTAAGGACAATCTCAAAATGAGAAGTCCATCTCCAGAGATCTTAATGTTCCTGTGTCCACTGTGCGCAACATTGTCAAGAAGTTTACAACCCATGACACTGTAGCTAATCTCCCTGGACGTGGGCGAAAGAGAACAATTGATCAAAGATTGCAACAAAGGATTGTTTCAATGGTGGAAAAAGACCCTCGATCAACTTCCAGACAAATTCAAGCTGACCTTCAGACTGCGGGTACAACTGTGTCAGCTCGCACTATTCGTTGCCATCTGAATGAAAAGGGACGCTATGGTAGGAGACGCAGGAGGACCCCACTGCTGACACAGAAACATGAAAAGCCAGATTGGAGTTTACCAAAACTTACCTGAGGAAGCCAAAATCCTTTTGGGAGAATGTGCTGTGGACAGACGAAACAAAATTACAGCTTTTGGTAAAGCCCATCATTCCCATCCATTGTTCTTTTTCGTCCATGTCCAGGGAGATTAGCTACAGTTCCATGGGCTGTAAACTTCTTGACAATGTTGCGCATAGTGGACACATTAAGATCTCTGGAGATGGACTTGTAACATTGAGATTGTCCATGCTTTTCCACAAAAACGTGGAATGCAATTTGGAGAAGGTGCCAATCATTTTGTCCAGTCCATTTTTGGAGTTTTGCGTGGAATGTGGCAGATTTGGCTTTTTTTTTCTCCACTTTTTTTGTGTCATACCAATACAAACAAAAGAAAAAAACATGAGAATGCCTAAACATTTGTAACTGCACCGCTTTTTTACGCAAAGTGGTACATTATCTGACAGAAATCCAGGGGTGTAGCTGAACAGCGGTGTGAGCCGCTGGTGAAGGGGAGGAGAGATCAGGGGAAGGTGATGATGTGGTGATGAGGGAATGGAGAGCGGGGGACCGAGGGGAAATAAGAAGGAAGTGGACCGGGAAATTGGTGGTGACCTGATGCCCGGGTGTGGTTAATGGCAACGCGTTTCAAAATAGAGTACTTTTTCCAGCCGGGTAAGGAGGATGCCGGGCTAGGTTGGTAAAAATATTTGAGGAGAGAATGGAAGGGGCTGATAGTGGGTGGACACGGCGGTCTGGATTATTGACCGACGACTAGAGTGTGGGTCAGGAATAGGGCAATATGAACCAATATGTCCAAAAGCTCATTGAGTATAAAGCCGTATGCCTCAAAAAGAACAGCTTTTCAAAAATGCTGTGTCACCTAATATGATCCTTTTATGCGTTTCAGATATTATGTGAATATTTTAATGGAGATGGCAAAAATGTTATAAGTTAAAACAGTTGAGATAATTAAGTAGCCTAATGTCTTCCTAACTCCTCTGTAAACCTAACCAGTGTAGACAGCCTCAATTCCCATAATATTCTCAATTACATTATGAGTGCATCCCATGAATTTTATATTCAGCAATCCTTTTAGCATGCAATTATTAATGTACAATAATTAATTCTTCTAAAGTAATCAGATGCTAGACTTTAAAATAAACCTGGGGCCAATCAAATTAACTCTGTCAAAGCTTTGAATACACATATATAGAAAACGTATATGCTTTTGATGTGTATTTTTTCCATATCATTTGCTACGGTAAGTTAAAGAAACATCTTAGACTTAATTGTTGAGAATATTAAAAAGCTTTAAATGCAAATGTAAGAATTAGTCCCATGTCTTAACTGGTATATTTCCTATTATCCTATTTCCAAGCGTCTGATACAAAGGTGCTCAATAATTATTACATTTCTTCTGTAGCTTTCTTTTGTACAGATTTCATTAACACACATACACTATATTACTTTTTTTTATTAGTCCTTTTATGGAATGCAATCCCACAGGCACATAAATGCCTAAATTTGGTATATGTATATCAGTTTAAAGAGCCATTGAGGGGAATTTATCAAAACTGCAGCAGACAGTATCTGGAGAAGTTGTTCATGGTGACCAATCAGCTTCTCTCTTCAGTTTGTTCAGTTAAGCTTTACCAATTAAACAGTTAAGCTGATTAGTTACTTTGCAACTGCTCCATATTCTGTCAGCCTATTTTTCTGAGAGCCTATTTCTGATTGGTTGCCATTGGTTACTAACCACTGTTCTTTGCACTGTATTATAAAATAAGCCCTTATATACTGTATCTATCAGGACATTTCCTCTGAAATTTCTTTTTAAGATGGGCATATCAATGGCTTTCTTGTGAAAAATATGTTTTTCTTTAATACATAAGTGACGTTTGTTTGGCAGTATCTAAAAGAGAACAGAGGGGAAAAAACCTAAAATCATTAAGGTGTATAGTCCGCAAATAATGGTGGGCAGCTTTCTATTGCAACCGTTTTCATATTTTCTAACATCTAACTTTCAAAGTATGGCTGTGCCATTTATAGTGGGCATTTATCCTCTTGCATGGCAATATGTATGTAGCAAATATTAGCTTCTGTGGATCAGAACTTTGGGCCGCTGCTCTTAAACAATTTTGGGTACCCAAAAAAAGCTTGTCAGTATTAAAGGAGAACTATGGGGTTAAGGCTTTTCCTCATAGTTCTCCTTAGGATAACGGGAGGACACAAATTAGCGTCCTCCCAGCACCCAAGTTCCTCCCATGCGGGCTGGAAGGGGCACAGGGGCTGGGAGGCCGCCAAGCGGCCACCTACCCATATGGTCAGTCCGCCCCAACTACAAATACATTATATTGCAAATCAGCACTGCTTAATTAAAACTACCAGCTTCAACACTCTCCAGCCCCCTCTTCCAGCCTTCATCCTCCTCTTCTTGGTGCCCAGGGGACAGGACGAAGAGCAGGAGAAGGTCCTCTCCCACACAGCAGGATGTGCTGCCTGGTGGTGCCTGCAGTGTCTGTCTGTAGCGGCTCCGCCAGGCTGCACAGACCTGACTGTCACAGCCTCTCCGCCCCCGCACAGACGCCCGAACATGCAGCGGTCCTACCACTGTGGGTGGCAGAGCGCTGGCAGGGGGATGGAGTGGCACTATCTCGGGATGGGGGGGAAACCGCCACTGCCCTGCAATCCCCTTGACACCGCTGATGCTGTTCACCTCGGCCATCTGGATGACAGCAACGGGATGCTCGGCCGTCCAGGGAGAGTCTGGTGCAGGAGACGAGCCGTAGTCTTCTCCGGGCCCAGTCAGCAATCTGCAAAAACTATTGGAGGGGGTGAGGCCACGGGCCCCCTTGGTGTCCGCGGGCCCTCGGGCCGTGCCCGTATGGTCAGTCCGCCCCTGGCGCTGTCTGTTTGTTTTACAACAAATACATTAGTAGATCCTACAGGTCTTACTAAGACCTCTAATTCTCATAGATATGTTATGTGAGATTTCCTTCAGTAATAAACTGTTTTGTAAACCTGCCAATGGCACAAATGTATAACTTTGATCTGATCATATGTGGGTCTTGTCGCAGTTCATTGGAGTTGTTAATTAATTAAATAAACCTGCCAAAAGCAAGTAGCCTAAATACAGACGAAGAATAGTGTACTTATATGACAGTTTCACTTGCACTGCTTGGTCTGTTCTTTAATAATCATAATGTAGTTTATTGTCCCAAAGGAGACTAGTGGGGTGGCACAAATGTAAGCTATTGCTTCAGTGGAAGAGGTCAGTGAAGTAGCTGTTTAGTATTCAGGAGAGAAGCAGGTATCCTGACTGGAGGCAGGCCACGTGTGAAATGTCTTACGTTACCCAGGTAAAGCTTGACTTTTCAGTTTGGCATGGCTTGGATAGTACATACTTAAAGTTTAATTTGTTTCTATATTGTCACCCTGTGAGCTTTACAATTTTTTGGGTTTATAATAATAAAATGAAAGGTTAGTATTACTTTTACTTTATAGCGCTTTTATAAAATGTATTTGATAGCACTACCTTTTTCAGAGTGACAGCGCTCACCTACTACCCCAGTAGGGGTGAAGTTGTCACCAGAACATGCCCCCTCATGCTATGTGGCTTCAGGCATTCCATCAAGTCCATTGAACTAATAGGAAGTTTAACTTCAGCATATGTTGGTGACACCACCCGAAGTGACACACTCACCATCTTCCACATAGAGGGATAGCAGTCATGTGAGCGCTAACAAAATATACATTTAAAGGTATTTTCTAATTTTTTTAAAGCAAAATGTTTTATTTATGATGAATATTTTGTCTGCTTGTTTTTATGTACAAAATTATGCAAAAGACAGTAAATAAGTCTCTAATGTGCATTGGGGCTTCTTATTAAGGCTTGCCTTGTAAAGATTCTAGCTTTGTCCCAGTAATGATCAGATGAACACATCCTGTCTCTTTATCTGTGCAGTATTCTTTTTCTTTCCAGCCATTTGTAACCCAGTGAACATAACTTCACAAACTGGCAAACTGTCATTCCAGTAATTTTTTTTTCTTGGTTTAATGTTGAAAAAGCATATTTTATGCCTGGGACATGAGCCAGCCATACAAATCTTTGTAGTAGACACTAGAAGAGGCTGAGCTGTGCAGCACGGGCATTCTGCAAGTCAGCAAATAACTGCTTCCAATTAATTGCTGGAGTAGTGCTTTGCTTCCATTAGGAAACATTAAACATTTCTTTCCAAATCAGATTGGCTGAGCAGCATGATTCTACTGCTGGTAACTTTAACCATTTTAGGGTTCCATACTGTATGGGTTTGTATTTGTGTGTGTGTATATATATATATTAAGGTCATGCCACAGCATCTCAATAGGATTCAGGTCAGAACTTTGACTAGGCCACTCCAAAGTCTTCATTTTGTTTTTCTTCAGCCATTCAGAGGTGTATTTGCTGGTTTGTTTTGGATCATTGTCCTGCTGCAGAACCCAAGTTCGCTTCAGCTTGAGGTCACGAACAGATGGCTGCACATTATCCTTCAGGATTTTTTGGTAGACCCCAGAATTCATGGTTCCATTTGTCACAGCAAGTCTTCCAGGTCCTGAAGCAGCAAAACAGCCCCAGACCATTACACTGCCACCACCATATTTTACTGTTACTCTTAGGCCAGATGGGACACACACCTTCCACAAAGTTCAATTTTTGTCTCATCAGTCCACAGAGTATTTTCCCAAAAGTCTTCGGGATCATCAAGATGTTTTCTGGCATAACGGAGACTAGCTTTTATGTTCTTTTTGCTCAGCAGCAGTTTTCGTCTTCTCACTCTGCCATGCAGGCCATTTTTGCCCAGTCTCTTTCTTATGGTGGAGTCATGAACACTGACCTGAACTGAGGCAAGTGAGGCCTGCAGTTCTTTGGATGTTGTTGTGACAGTTTCAATGTCACACATCACCTCTAACTATGAGGATGAGTGTAAGTCACTCACCCCATAGTCCTCCTTTAATGTAATTATTAAAATAATTTCATATGTGTTTACTGAAATACATTATAGCTTTTGTGACCTCTTGGATGAGTCGTCGCTGCGCTCTTGGGGTAATTTTGGTTGGCCGCCCACTCCTGGTAAGGTTCACCACTGTTCCATGTTTTCGCCATTTGTGGATAATGGCTCTCACTGTGGTTCGGTGGAGTCCCAAAGCTTTAGAAATGGCTTTATAACCTTTTCCAGACTGATAGATCTCAATTACTTTCTTACTCATTTGTTCCAGGATTTCTTTGGATCTCGGCATGATGTGTAGCTTTTGAGGATCTTTTGGTCTACTTCACTTTGTCAGTCAAATTTTCCATCCCTTGTTCTTTGCTGGTTGTGGATTTATTGTAAATGATTGCTGTGATTTTAGAATTCATCTTCAGTACTGATACTTGATTGGCATGTCTGACAGTGTGGTGTGACCCACTGAGGTTGAATTATATATATAGAGTGAGAGATGCACAGGGAAGGCTTTCTAGTTAAAGCACTAGAAAGATCTTCTGTGGACTAAAAGCACTGCAAAGGCCAGGGTGATATGTGTTCCTGAGAAACTGGAGTCATCAAAGGCATTGATGCAACTACTTTGACTATGTTTTATACTGTTGGCAGCTGCCTGTCTTTTTCTCCTTATCTTTTCTTGAGGAAGCAATAGCCTGTTGCTCTGTGGAGAGTCACTATGTGGTGGCAGCTTTGCAAGTAAGAACTACTGTATGTTTTGGGGACGGACATTCCACCACTAGAAAGTTATATTGATGTTGAGTTAGAGCTTAATAAGCTGCCTAAATGCTGATTATGATTTCTGAAGATGTAAGTAAGATAAAACTGGTTCTAGCCAATCTAAAACCTAACGAGCAGTGTAGACTGTCACTGCCTGTACAAAATAGAGAGTATCTGAAGTCTCAGATAGCAGCCTTTGTGCTAAACAACAGCATTCGGAGCAGGGACATATCCCCTTTACCCTGTTGGCTAAGTCAGCAATGTCTTAACTATTAGATTAACAAAATCTGTCCGTAAGCTTTACTACAGCTTGTGATATTTTAAGGAGCAAAATAAACTTTTACATACAAAATGCCTATAAATGTGTAGAAATAGTATGCAACAGCGTATAATGTGCATGCAGTAAATTCATCTGATGTGTGCAGAATTTTTTTTGCCTGTGCTGTCTCCTTTAAGTCGTATGGAAAGTTTGTATTCTTTGATCCAAAAGAGTATGAACTCTGCACAGGATTGAGTATGGAGTGCAGAAGATTTTGACAAGAGACTGTGTGACCTTGCCCTCAATATCGGGCTTGATTGGGGACGGAGAGCATATGGCTGGCAGGAGGATTGGGCAGGGAAAGCTACAGTATAAGTGTAAATGGATCAAAGGTAATCATGCAAAAATCTATGCTCTAAGTGTAGTAACCCAATTAAACTGTATTGACATATACTGTTTTATTTAAAGCCATTTATTTACCATTTTGTATATTTTGAAGCAGCTTATTAGCAATCAGCATGAATGCATATCCTAACAATTGTCGTTTACATTCCCAAAGGCAAAAAGAAGGGAAGAAATCATGGCGTTACTGAAAAGACAAAGAGAAGATCGCATCAAGGTATGGGAAGAGTTACAAAAATCCAGAAAAAATGTTTAGTAGCTTGAAGCACAACTCCAGACTAATGTTTTATAGAGAGCTGTGAAGGGCTAGCTTCTATGTGCCATTGGGGAGATTTCTCTCATTTCCTGTTAGAACAAGAAGTAATAAAATATCTCTCCAACTGGAGGTCCCATACCCTAAAATGAGAGTGCCTCTTCAAAGTAGTTGTAGCATTCAGTGGCACTCAGAAATATACCTCTTGATCCTGCCAGAAATCCTAGCTGACAACTTCCTGTGCTCCCTGTCTGTGCTGCATTCTTACAGTATCAGTCACAGCTTTGTTATGTGAAGGATGAAGGGGGTAGTTTCTGTAGTTCAGTTTTGGTTGTCTTGATGCAGTGCGGTGAGTGAGCATTGTCACCCAAGGAAAATAAGTTTGCTACTGGCAGAATCACCAGGTGAAAATAAAGGAAAGAAAGCTTGGAAAAAAAGTAATGCAGCCACCTTATTTAAAGACTGGTAAGCTGCAGTAAATTACATTTTTGTTTTGGGGTTTAGATCAGTCACTTTAAGACTTAAAGTGACTGATGTAAAAACAAATAACCTATAGAGGAAAAATCTAAAGCGGGTATATACAATACAGTAATTTGGTACAGCAAAACTTGAAAGTCACATTAAAATTACTTTAAAAGAGAACTACGGCGGAAACCTTTTTTCCCCCATAGTTCTCTTTTATGGTCATGGGAGGACATATACTAACCTGCTCCTGTGACCCAAAGGTCAGTATTTAGCGACCTATTGCCACTATATGCTGAGAGAGCCGCAGTTGGGACAGGTCCCGACAGTACTGTTGAGATCCACCAAGCTGGCTGATTGACAACGGGCTATGCCTATCTAGAGGCAGAGACAGCTGTACCCGCCCCTCCCCCGTCCATTCCGCCAGTCAGCGCTGGAAGATCGGAGAGGGGAGGGGGGAATCCCTGTGGTGAGCGGTGACTGACAGTCACCGCTCTCTGCAGGGAGATGATCGGGAAGTGAGGGAGCGACAGTATGTGTTCGCTGTTTTCGCGATCAATAGAGCCGACATGTGACAGTTTCAGTGTCACACATCACCTCTAACTATGAGGATGAGTGTAAGTCACTCACCCCATAGTCCTCCTTTAATGTAATTATTAAAATAATTTCATATGTGTTTACTGAAATACATTATAGCTTCCCTTTGAGCAGGTATGGCAAACATTGCTTATCTTCAGACTGTTGTCCATACAACCAGCCCTTTAACCCACACTCTTCAACTGGCTTCCATATAAAGTAATTCAACCGGTTAACTCAGAAGTGTGATACTCCATTTTCTGAGGTTATGATTCATTATGTAGAGCATGTTAGAGTGCCAGTTCTGCTTTCTGACTGTCCAACCATAATAAACTTCTCCCTTGCCTGGCACAGCTTCAACTGCATAAAGGGGAGACAAGTATGATACGATCCCGATATGATCCAATATGATATATTGTGATATGATATCAGTCAAATTGCCCTGGCTTTTCTATCACAATTCAGCAGCTAGTGAAGGTAATCTCTGTCAGTCTGATTTTGAAAGTTTAAACGGCGTTCAAAGGATCATGATAATTTAAAAGAGAACTCCAGGAAAATAAAAAATTTACCCTTCCAGTGGGGCTACCCCAGCACTGCAAGGGTTAAGTGCCTGTTTTGTCTATGAAGAAAAGTACATACAGTGTATAATGTATTGCTGGGATTTGTATTCCTCTATAGCTGATGGTACAGTGCAATGTACTATCAGCTATAGAGGAATACAAATCCCACTATCCCAGTAATACATTAATACAGCGAATTGTGCCATGTGGGGGAAAGTCCAGGCAGTCTTACCTGAGCAGTCTCCAAGCAATTTTCTTCCGAGAACGTGGGTCTGTCTGTCTCCTCCGCCTGTTCCTCCTTGCTTCAGTCTTCTACCTGGGTCCCTGTGGATGCGGGCTGGCGGGCCTGGCAGCGGCGAGCGGGTCTGAGAGCTGGGTGAGGCGGGGTGGAGAAGCGGCGCATGGAGCCGAAGGCAACTAATCGAAGGTCAACTAATTGACGTTGGAAACGTTGACAACATTTTCCATCATCGATTATAATTGACTTAGTCGATCAGTTGTTGCAGCCCTATATTCTGCAAAGTTTTCTCCATTTTCAATGAATAAAAGGATATACTAAACAGATTTTTACACATATCTGGAGACATGCTTCAACTTTGTGGATGAACTTTGAAGCACATGTATCTAATGGCAATTTGATAAGTGTCCATTCTTTTTTCGCTGAAAATATACAAGTGCATATATCATGAATATGAATGTTTGGCTGAAACATGTCCAGTTAATGTAATTTGATTGCTTACTGAGCTCTCATTAATTATAATGCAATGCTGAAGGATGTTTAACAGGCTGATGGCTGGAGGCTCATCATATATTGGTGCCGCAGTATAGCATTGTGAAATGCTGTACATCAAACTGCCACTGCTGTTTCAGCTGCTGCCAGTGATTTATGAACCCATTGCACTGCCATTCTCAGTCTGCCATCCTAATCCTTATTGATCCCTTTTTAAATTGGGTATTAATAATACATTGTAAGTTATCCCATTGCAGAAGTGCTGCAGCTGTAATTACTGCATAAGCTTTTGCCTGCTGGATCAGTTTGTTGTTGTTGATCGATGTAAGCTGTTTGTAGCACAGAAGTTATTACTGTTTTTCAAAATAAAGGCAAACAAATCTTTATACTTAAATGACTCTCATGCTAATAAAAATGTGAAAAGGCAGCCTTTAAAAGTATAATAATAATAATAATATTCAGGACCACTGCCAGTATATTAAATCTTTTTCCAAAGTATACTGGTCGTTAGAATCTTTGGCGTTTGAGACCTCTGGGTGTGTTGGATGCCTGCGTCTCCCTACTGCACACTGTGATTCCACTAACCAGATGCTATGCCATTAGTTTGTCCCTCAAGAGTTGTAGGGACACACTAGTGACTTGGGGGTCTATTTGTAACTAGTTCACAGAGACATTTGCCCTACAAATAGTTCTGAATGTTCGTTCTTTGTGAATAGACACAGAAATGAACGCTTTTATATACACTATATTGCCAAAACGCCTGCCTTTACCACGCACATGAACTTTAATCTCATCCCAGTCTTAGTCTGTAGGCTTCAATATTGAGTTGGCCCACCCTTTGCAGCTATAACTGTTTCAACTCTGCTCTCTCTCAAGGTTTAGGAGTGTGTCTATGGGAATGTTTGAGCATTCTTCCAGGAGCGCATTTGTGAGGTCCGGTACTGATGTTGGACGAGAAGGCCTGGCTCAGTGTCCGCTCTAATTCATCCCAAAGGTGTTCTATCGGGTTGAGGTCAGGACTCTGTGCAGGCCAGTGAAGTTCCTCCACCCCAAACTCGCTGATCCATGTCTTTATGGACCTTGCTTTGTGCACTGGTGCGCAGTCAGGTTGGAACAGGAAGAGGCCATCCCCAAACTGTTCCCACAAAGTTGGGAGCATAAAATTGTCCAAAATGTCTTGGTTTGCTGATGCCTTAAGAGTTCCCTTAACTGGAACTAGGGGGCCAAGCCCAACCCCTGAAAAACAACCCCACACCATAATCCCCCCTCCACCAAACTTCACACTTGGCACAATGCAGTCAGGCAAGTACCGTTCTCCTGGCAACCGCCAAACCCAGACACGCCCATCGGATTGCTAGAGAGAGAAGCGTGATTTGTCACTCCAGAGAACACGTCTCCACTTCTCTGGAGTCCAACGGCGGCGTGCTTTACACCACTGCATCCTACGCTTAGCATTGCACTTGGTGATGTAAAGCTTGGGTGCAGCTGCTCGGCCATAGAAACCCATTCCATGAAGCTCTCTATGCACTGTTGAAGGCCACACAAAGATTGCAGGTCTAAAGCTATTGACTCTGCAGAAAGTTGGCGACTTCTGCGCACTGTACGCTTCAGCATGCGCTGACCCCGCTCTGTCATTTTACGTGGCCTACCACTTCATGGCTTAGTTGCTGTTGTTCCCAGTTGCTTCCACTTTGTTATAATCCCACTAACAGGTGACCGCGGAATATTTAGTAGCAAGGAAATTTCACGGATGGACTTATTGCACCGGTGGCAACCTATCACATTACCATGCGTGAATTCACTGAGCTGAGAGCGACCCATTCTTTCACAAACGTTTGTAGAAGCGTCTGCATGCCTAGGTGCTTGATTTTATACACCTGTTGCCATGGAGGTGATTGGAACACCTGAACCCAATGATTTGGAGGGTTGTCCCAATACGTTTGGCAATATAGTGTATATTTTCTCTTCAGGTCGAATGTTTATAATTAATCCTGCATTTTTGCCACTTAATGGGGCTCAGGAAAAAAGGAAATTAATGAACAAACACTCAAATTGATTATAAATAGACCTCTTAGTGTCCGGCGGATGAAACCACAGTGCATATTGGGTAGACACAGGCATCTGACACACCTGAAAGTGTTAGATGCTGGAGATTCAACCAGGTGTAGATGCCCATTCAATTAACCGAGATCCAATTTTCAGCGAGACTGTTAAGTATTATTGTAAACTTTTAAAGACTTGCTAGGCAAATCTATCTCTGTTCTGTTTCCAAGCCAATCTTTCAAGGGAAGACCAGGCACTCCTAGATGCCAGTCAGGGCCCTAGGCTTGCCAAAACGCTTCAGGGGGGCCCCTAGGAGTCTCTGAAACTCTGGGAACCTGAAATATGTAAATGCTGAATTTTGGGGACAGTTACAGGTTTGCTTTAATGTAAACCTGCCAGAATTATGGGAATTTCAATCATGATGAATGACATAATACAAGTTAAAAGCACATCATGCAGATCAATAGCCTGCACAATCAATTTTTATAAATAAGGAATCTTTCATTTCTGTGTATATAAGGATACTTTTACTTATATACTAAGAATTATAGATAAAAAAATTGGCTCGGCCCTGTATAATAACTGTCAGTAGATTGGAGCCTCTTCTTCTTCTGGACTCACAGGTTTACAGTAAGCACTCTAAGTACAAGAGAGCCAAAGGAATTTTTAAGACAAATAAATGCATTTCAGACTCCACAGCACTGTCCGCTTGTTTTCCTGTCTGCTTTAAAACATCAAACTGCTCCCATAATGGACTTGTCTTTTTAATAGTTTGGATCATTTTATGTCTGAGTAAAAGCATTTTGGTAGTGTCATTGAGCTCACCAGTGAATAAATATTTTGTCACGTCTCCACTCTACCACATTGTCACATCACAGCAGAAACTCTTGCCGATGCTTTCATTAATATATAGCTAATTGGGCAGTGTTTATATCTTTAGAGACTTTCCTTTCAGCTTCTGCTTCATCCATTTCACACAGCATGACATGCTACTGGCAAGCATTCAGACTCAAATATACTGATTCCTTTTGCTTTGTATGTTTTGAAGAGCTCACACATTTTTTACAAATAGATTGTTAAGTTTCATCTAATTGTATTTGGTGATCACCACTGGCCATGTAGGTGAAAGTTAAAAGAGAACTATAGGGTGGGTGTTTTTCCCCATAGTTCTCTTTAGGGTCCCCGGAGGACATACTGTATATTAACCTCCTCCCGTGACTCAAAGCTCAGTATATAGCTAGCTATTGCCCGCAATATACTGAAAGCGCCGCAGCCGGGACAGATCCCAACATTACTGTCGAGATTTACCCAGCTGTGTGAGTGACAGCTGGCTCTGCCTATCTAGAGGTAGAGCCAGCTGTGCCCACCCCCTCCCATGTCCGTTCCTCCACTCAGTGCTGGAGGATCGGAGAGGGGAAGAGGGAATCCCTGCGAGGAGTGTTGATGGAATCTCAGCATATATCGAGGCGATGGTATATTTGAAAAGATTAACAAATGCTTTATTCGTGCACGGGAAACTCAATACAGACAATGAAGAGTTTGGAACTGTTCTTCACTCAGTCTTGTAAGAGTCTCCATCCCCCTCCTTCCTGTCTTGATGTTTTATACAGTTCCTTAGTACATCCTATGTTGAGTCACTTCAGTCATGAGGCGAGGAGGACTTCCCTAATTCTGTTTTCCGTGTACGTTTGCTTAATTAGTATGCAGGAACCTGTAGCTTTGTGGTTAGGCCATCTTCCTAAATTCTACGGGAGGACGCTAGTTTGTGTCCTCCCGTTACCCTAAGGAGAACTATGGGGAAAAACACTGACCCCATAGTTCTCCTTTAATTCCACAGGAGCTGTGACTGACAGTCACCGCTCACTGCAGGGAGATGATCGGGAAGTGAGTGGATCGGTGCATGTTTCTGCTCACTTCCCAATCAATAGAGCCGACCTGTGACAGCTGCTTTGTCATAGGTCGGCTTAACTATGAAGATGAGTGGAAATCACTCACCTCATAGTTCTCCATTTAAACAAATGTATTTTTTTTAAAGACGTCTACTACCTCAAGCTACAAATAAGTGATCTGTTAACCACAATGCATATTGGTGCATGTATGTATTATATATCAATATATTCAACCTTTCTGGACCGGATACATAGAGGGTTATGTACTATCAAACTACTCTCACTATACTGGGTTATGTACTATCAAACTACTCTCACTATACTGGAGACCTGACCCTGCTCATTTTACAGGACTTCTCCTACCCACAGATTATGCATCTGTTTCTTGATTCCCCCTGGTCTGTTGGAGAGAGTGTCTTCGTTGCAAGGTGTGATTAATCCATGCCTTGTAGGACTGTGGTGTGCTATTAGGCAGTACCCTGGGCAACTACTGAGGTCCTCCACCATGAGGTAGAAAATGCATCACATTGACATTAAATGGGACTTCTTAAAATATTTACCAGTTCACAAAAAAGATGTAAAAAAACTGAAAAGAGCCAATTGAAAAACAGTCAATTAAAAAACAGTAATTTCTATGAGATTGTGTAAATTCATTGTAATGTAAACATTTAATACCTGCAAACTTAATATGATTAGTTGTTATCTGTTGTTTTGCATTAGTTTCCATTATACCAACTGCTCTAATGCACACATTTCTCTTTGTTTTAGAAAGAACTTGTATCTCTTGGACATAGACCAGTAATTGTAGCAGAAGAGCCAAGGTAAGCTGTTGTCTATACACATGAAGATACCTGGTTGGCTGCTAATATTTCCAGCAACTTTGGTGCCCATGGTTGACTAGATTTTATGAAAGGATGGCGCAAGTGATGTCATTATGGTGCCATGTCACCTTGTCTTACCTAAATCAGGTGTCTCTGCATATTGTTCTTGGAAGAGCAGTAATAAAATACAGACATCCAACATTCCTTTTAATTATTTTTGGCCCCAGAATTTCAGTGATTCTTTGTTTTGGTACAAAGATCAGGTACTTTGGCACTTATCCAGACACTAAAACACCAGTAGTTTCAGTGAGGAGAAATTAAGTATAGCTTAAAGTGGGCCGGAACTCAAAAAGTGAAGATTCACTATGTTGTAGAAAACATCAAGAAATGTTAATTTACCTAGGCAGCACACAAAAAATGTAGCCCCACTGCAAGGGTTAATTTTGTAATTGCCTGGAGTTCTTCTTTAAGACATGGGAGAATGTGAGGGAGTTACATGCTCACCCATACATAGAAGTGTTGGATATTTCTTCACATTCCTGGTTGCCAAATGAAGCTGCGTGGGTGCAAAAAAAGATGAGTATATGCTGCTGGGGTATAGGAGAGTTAAGTGAATGTTGGGGCACATAAAATGTAAGTGCTTGGATGAGGGTTGATTGTTTTGGTCAGATTAAGTTTAGGTTTTATGTTGTATGGAGGGAGGTTCACTGAATGTTTATACCTGTTTCCAGTCCAGAAAACAGGGCCAGGTTTTTATCACTGGACAATAATTTATATCACTGGATCCTGGAGGCTTATAATTTTTGGTTCCCTAAGTAACTCTGAATCTACCAGGGTCACCTCTTTTACACAGAACATTTTCTTGTTTCACTGATCACTAGGGATGCACCGATATCAATACTGGTATCGGGTATCGGTGCCGATGCCTAGTATTTGGACTCGTACTCGCTCAAATAGTCCGATACCTTCCCCGATACCAGAA
Source organism: Nanorana parkeri (assembly GCF_000935625.1). Lineage (NCBI taxonomy): Eukaryota > Metazoa > Chordata > Amphibia > Anura > Dicroglossidae > Nanorana > Nanorana parkeri. The sequence goes on along the minus strand of NW_017306984.1, from coordinate 555,976 downwards.
CTTCCAGTCAAAGGAATATTTCCTCTGACCGCCAGTGCCGTAGGGGAATATGGAGCCAGTTTCCCGGGCAATCAGGAAGCCAGGTGGCGAGTAATGACCGGCCTCCAGGCTTCCTGATTGGCCAGGAAGCCGGCTCCATGCTGATTGGCTGGGAAGCCGGTTTCCTGGCCAATCACAATCGAGCCAGCCAAACAACATGTCATTACCCACCCCCCGGATTCCTGATCGCCCGGAAAGCCAGCTCCATGCCAGTGGAAGCACCGGTATCGGTACTCGGTATCTGCGAGTACTGCAAAGCAAAATATCGGTACTAGTGCTCGATACCGAAAAACCGTTATCGGTGCATCCTTACTGATTACAAACTGTTTTAGAATATGGTGCCAGTGTGTAAATAAGCTTATATGACACTGCATTTTAACGATGATGGAAAAAATACCTGGCTAATAACTATACAGGGAAAAAACACCCTTTTGCCTATAGCACCTATATGCACATGCCTACTGTGCCTAATTGTAAATCTAGCCTTGGCTGAAAAGCAACTAATTTCTTACTGCATATCTTGGATGGTGCTGCAGCCAGGTTTGCATTTGAGGCTTATCATTAACTGCCCATGCTTAATCCACATACCCAACTTTAAGAGCTCTCCTGCCGGAGGGCTTTCTCCTCTGTGAAAAGCGATGCAAACCAGTGGCCAGCCTTAGCGCAAACTTTTGGGTTAGCAGGAAAGCAGGTCTTCTCAGATCCTGGTGGTTGGCGGTACTTTTGCAGGGGTCTGGAATGCCTGCCAAGCCCCCATTTTATTACAAACAGAGACTCTTAAATTGTTGATTATGGGACAGGATCCCTGTATAGTATTTCCATCCTGGTATATTTGCTTGGCATAATATGCTTTAAAAACATGCTGTGTGGTTTTTTGCATTTTATTCTTCTCATTTGGCTAATTTCATCATTTTTAACTAACAGCTCACTAAGCAAGTTTGTTTTAATACATTTTGGTGCAGTTATTTAATTAGCATTATGAAGTGTCTGAGGTTTACATCTTTTTACTGCAGTCTCTTGCTGCAGCCCGGGCTGTGGTTAAGAGAGCACTACAAGACATCTGTATTGATTTCCTTGCAATTTAATCAGCACCGAGACACGGGTTTACCAACAGAGCCGCTGTTGCAGGTGTTTTGGATAATGTTAACATCATATAATAATGACAATAACTGACTGTGAGGCATGAATTATTATCTACATCTTACTCTAAGATCAAACTAGATGTCATACTGTGTGGAATTAAAGTGAAACTCTGTGTTTTTGCACTAGAACATCAGGGAAGAAAATCACATGATGCACCTGTATAAGACAGTGCCACGTGATCAGTGTAATACATCATTTCTTCCAGGCCTATTCAGTGACAGATGGGTAAAAGGGAACACAAGTGGACAGCAGACCAACAGCGCCCTTGACAGTGGGGAATTTAAAGTGTTTGTAAAGCTTGGGTGGGGTTGGTAAGGTTTAGACCCTTATCAAACCTTTATTACTGTTTCTGTTCCCGATCAGATTGTAGTGGAGCCCCATCAATCTTTTTCAATTTGAGCCTATCTTGGACCCCTCAATTTGCCTTAGAGGTCCCTATCTGTGTGGGAGCAGCCTTATCAAGAATATCCTAAACATGAAGAACACATTAACTTCCATGTGGGTCTCCTGACAACAGCATGGATCTAGCGCCTCGTTTCCTCCTACACACTCTCATACAAATTTGAGTTGCCACTGGAGCAAAAGGTGAAGGGAAAATGCTCCAGTGAGGACACCTGTGACAGCTCTCTAAGATGGGAATTACATTTAAGAGTTCTCCTCTTATTTCCTGTTGCGTCTCTAAAACAGGAAATGAAGGGAAGTCTCCCCAGCAGAACACAGGCATCAACAAGTAACCAGACAGGTGTTTTAACGCATCTTAGGTATAAAAAAGAAGTTTGGGCTTTATATATACTTTAAGTGATAAGGGATACTGAGCACTTACTGAAGGGATTAGTTTACTCATCATAATCTAACACCTCTAATAAAGTACTGATTATTTTTTTACATCTCCTCTCACCTGGATCTAATCATATTTATATCTAATCTGCATGAACTTGAAATATTCCCCTAATATACTCCTGAAATTATACAGAAATATAATACAAAAGTATAATGACACTATGGATAAATGTTCATTTGCTTCTATGGTTGTGTTATCATTTATTGCTCTAAGTATCATGTATTATCATTTATTGCTCTAAGTCAGGATTGGGCAACCTTGGCACTCCAGTTGTTGTGGAACTACAACCCCCTGATTAATTGCAAGACTCCGACTCTGCAATTGTTGTGGCTTTTTCTGAGTCACTGAGCAGGAACAAGAATGAAGCAAGTGAAGTTGGAACTCACGATCTGCATACCTCTTCCATATGTAACCAGAGGATCACCATGGCAGCCAGGCAGCTTGTATATTCAGCTCAGCAATGGCTGCATTTCACTTTGAACAGGAATCCTTTAAAGAATGCAGGTAGACTGCTCTTGCATTCAGAATCCAGCCTCCATGTTGAGCGAGAGCAGTTCAAAAGCAGATAGTATACAGTACCAATTATATACAGTACCTATGTAGAGTATGCAACCTACCAATTAGCTACAGCATAGATTGTTCGTGTGGTGGGAACTGGTTTCCTATGTATGTATAGTATGACATTGTGATCTAAGAGGGGATTTAGCAAAGGATGAAAATAAAAGAACAACTCTGGGCAAATTACAAATTAACCCTTTTAATGGGGCTACCCCCTGCACTGCGAGGGTTAGCTGCCCATTTTAGTCTAGGACCTAAAATTAAAAATATATACTCCCCCAAACCTCGATCCCAAGCCGCACTGCAATGGTTCATTTGTAATTTTCCCAGAGTTCTTCTTCAAAGTCCGGCAAAGAAAACTTTAAGCCGGAGAAAGACTATTGTAATATTTTCATATTACTAATGTTGTATATCATTATTGTTTTCCTAGGTTTTCTACGCCTGGCACAGATGTTCTGGAAGACGGAGAGGCTGTGAAACAGCTTAGCTAACCAGAGCTGCAAGCTGCAACAAGAGAGCTGCAAGTAGAAGACTTCTTTACTAAGATCCTGCTGAATGTCACAAGACTTGGTTAATTGGTTACCTTGGATTACTTTGGCACATAATTTAACAGCAAATGCCTGTCAAATTCAAGTGATTTTTCTTTTAGACATGCCATCCAGTTTTATATAAACCTCCATTTTTCAGGTGCATGGAGAGAGATGTACAGCTGAATTTGTTTCCATCTTGCATAACATTAAGCTGTGCATCGCACTGAAGAATTACATGTCCAGTGTTCTGAGAGTAGCCAGCTGCATTAACCCAGCACACATTCCTCAAAACCCTCACACTGTAATTTTCCTTATATCTTGGAGCTTGATAGCAGGCTGCTCTAGTTTGCAACCTCCAAACCTGTTTAAAGTGACACTAAACTCAGGAGTTAATTTTAAAAATGCGTTCAAGTACCCTAACTATTACCAAAAATGTATCTATTTGTGTATCTCACAGCTGTAGATCCTCAAATCATCTCTGAATTGGTGCTGACACTGTCCTTCCTTCTGGAGGGTGGCTACTTTTGTTCCCCATGGTCCCTGTGTATGTTATAAAGTAGCCACTGCTCTTAGCTCACTCCTTTGATGGACTATAGTTTCAATACAGATTATTAAACTAAACGGGAGATTGTAATCCATCACAGAAGCGAGCTTGGAGTGGAGGCTAATTTCCAACACACACAGGGACCATGGGGAATAAAAGTAGCCCCCCTCCAGAAGGAAGGACAGTGTCAGCACCAATTCAGAGATGAGGATCTACAGTTTAAAGGTGAACAAATAAGCAACATTTTTGTTAATAGTTAAGGTACTTAAATGCATTTTAAGAGTTAACTCCTGAGTTTAGTGTCACTTTAATCCTGCGATCCTGGTTCTTATGCCAATGAGTAGTGAGTATTTCTACTGTAAGTAGAAAAAGGAAACCTAATGCCACCTAATGCTTTGTGTTCAAGCCTATAGCCTTCTATCTGGCCTTCAGCCTATCTTCTGCAGTTTGTTTTGCTAGTACTTCCCTGTCCATTGATCGCTGCATTCTGACACTTTGTGTAATGTAGCACTCCTCCTGGGATACAGTAGGGAGAAAGGTAATTTGGTAGGTAATTTGGTTGCCAGTCACTTTAGTCTTTCTACCTTTTATTGCTAAACTTAGTTTAAGGAGAGCGTTTAGAGGTCTTGTTTTATTGCATTACAACCTAGATTTAAAACTGATTTTTTTTTTAGGGGTATATATCATGTGATGTACATAGCATGCCTACCACTTTGTAGGCGCAAAATCTTTTTTATTGTGACACAAACAATAATTAAGACAAAAAAAATATCTTGGGTGTGCATAAGTATTCACTTCCCGAAATCAATACTTTGTAGACCCACAATGTGCTACAGATGCAAGTCTCTTGGGTTATATCTCTATTAGCTTAGCACATCTAGCCAGTGGGATTTTTGCCCATTCTCCAAAGCAAAACTGCTGCGACAAAGGTGAACCTTCGTCGCAGTCTCATATCTGTGGCAGACTGAAACAGGTTTTCAAGAATTGCCCTGTTTTCAGTGCCATCCATTTTTCCAGTCCCTGCTGCTAAAAAGCATCCCCACAGCATGATGTTGCCACCACCATGCTTCACTTTGGGTATGGTGTTCTCTGGGTGATGCGAAATGTTAGGTGTGCACCACACATAGTGTTTTTCACCATAGCCAAAAAGCTCAATTTTCGTCTCATATGACCGATCTATACTTCTCCACAACTTGGTCTCTGACCTGTTTGGAGAGCTCCATAGTCTTCATGTTGCTTGCTTAGTGGTGATGCAGCCTTTCAAAATTCTTGAATTTATACTGACATCATGTGACCGATCATGTGACACTTTGATTGCACACAGGTGGACCTTTATTAATTAATTACAGGACTTCTGAAGTTAATTGGTTGGCCCACATATTATTTAGGGGTTTAATAGCAAATGGGGTTAATACTTGAGATTTCTGGGGGGTTTTGTTTTAATTATTTATGTCACAACAACAATTATTTTTAAAATATTCAATTTAAAAAATGATATTTTAAAAAATCTAAATTTTTATTCCAGGTTGCAATAAAACTGGAGAAACACCAATACCTTCACAAGCCCTCTCCAGCTGCCCGATTAAGAGCAAAGAACTTTGGCTAGAGATCTTGTAATCCCACACCTGCAAACAATAGTTATGCAAGGCGGAAATTATTATTAGCCTATTTTACAGACATTTGAAACGTTCTCCTACTCTTTAGAAAATATTTCTTATATTATCACTTGGCTTCCTGTAGGCATTTTTATTTTTTGTATTCCCATTTAAATTATCTGTTATACAAATAACTAAAAACTCAGTTTTCCTTTTTTTTTTTTTTTAATATATTTAAGCTGTGACACAAACATGTTTAAATTCAATGTTATTGAAAAGTACTATTTCTTTTCAGTCTGCTATGACTTTCTGAACTGCCACAGAATTGTGTGAAGCACGTTTACTCTTCTACTTGTTTAACAATCCTGCTTTTTGGATGTGCTATTTTTTTTTATGGAGGGGGTGCAACATCCTTGAGATGGATAGGTGTATTACTTCTCAAATAAAGTGCCTTTTTTTATATAAAATTCACATCTTCGTACTTTATTTGTATTTTGGTACTTGGATCTCACCATTCTACTTTAAAGAGAACAGGTCAATTGAGCTCATGCAAGTCTAAATATTCAGCCTAACTTTATCATAGATGTACAAGTTTACCCGTCTAAGATTTATATTTGTCCCTTTATTTACAATTCTGATGACAGCTCTAGTTGCTGGGAATAAAGGTGGCCACATATGTTGCAATCTGACTGTAAGTCTCCTTTATACTGTCAACAACTCAATAGTCAAAGGAACAAGTTGAATGGATATAAATTAAAGTGACCGTTTAGGTAGGCCCTCCTGCTGCACTGTAATTACACTGTAATGTTTAACTTTTGTTCATCATGGTCCCTGTGTGTGATGTAAAGTAGCCATCACTCCAAGCTCACTCCTGTGATAGACTGTAACTTCAATACAAATTAGCTAATTAAACATGAGATTGTAGTCCATCATAAGATTGAGCTTGGAGCAGTGACTACTTTACAACACACACAGGGACCATGGGGAACAAAAGTAACCACCCTCCAGAAGGAAGGACAGTGTCAGCACCAATTCAGAGATTATTTTTTTAGGATCTACAGACGAGTGATACACAAATAAGATACATTTCTGTTAATGGTTAGGATAGTTGAATGCATTTTTAAGATTTAACTCCTGAGTTTAGTGTGACTTTAATGTCTAAAAATTGCTGCTCTTCCAACTGCTTGACCTCATGCAAACACTTGCAGTCTCTTGAATGTACATAGATACAGTGTAATTGAACCAACCAAAGCTATATAATATGAAGATCTAGCTAATCCATCCAATAATTTGTATCCAATCATACAGGCTCTTACACTACATACTTGTTGGTAGATCTACTGTAAATGAGATTGTCCATATCAGATTGTATGTGGTGTGATGTGTGCGGTAACTATGGACTTTATTCTAGACCAGGGGTGGGCAAATCTGGCCCTGTAGCTGTGCTTTAAAGGAGAACTATGGGGTGAGTAAATTACACTTATACCCATAGTTAGAACCGACGCAGGACATTGAAACTGTCTAACATCGGCTCTATTGATTGGGAAGTGAGCGAAATCATACAACCGCTTGCTCACTTCCTGATCATCTCACTGCAGAGAGTGGTGACGGTCAGTCACCGCTCCCCACAGGGATTCCCCCCTCCTCTCTCCGATCCTCCAGCACTGACTGGAGGGATGGACTGGGGAGGGGGGCGGGCATAGCTGGCTCTGCCTCTAGATAGGCAATGCCCACTGTCAATCAGCCAGCGGGGTGGATCTTGACAGTATTGTCAGGATCTGTCCAGGCTGCAGGGCCCTCAGCATATAGCGGGCAATGGCCCAGTATATGCTGAGTTTTGAGTGTCACAGGAGGACGTTAGTATATGTCCTCCCATTACCTTAAAGCGAACTATGGGGAAAAAAGTTTACCCCTTAGTTCTCTTTTAACCACAAATCCCAACATGCCTCTGGGAGTCCAGCCTGTAATTGTCAGTCTTGCAATGCCTCATGGGATTTGTAGTTCCACAACAGCTGGAGTTGCCCACCCCTGTTCTAGACCTAGAGTTTTCGTTTCGTGCCTGATTAATGTATGGTGTTCAGATTGGTGAATCAAAATGCTAAATTTCAGTATTTGCTGACAACATGATTTTATCCATCAGTAACTCAGCAGAACACATAATTTATATTTCTAATATAAATGATACATTTGGCATCATGGCAGGATATCTAATAAATCAAAAATTAAAATTCAGCTTTTTATATTAATAGGTAACAAAAGGCTTTGTTTTTAATGTTGGCATCCAATCCAATTGGCATTCCTGAAAGACATTTTCACCCTTTATAGAATCACTTTCATCCCAATAATAACTTGGATTAGGGATTTATGTAAGAATTGCAATTAATGACAGTGAATGTTGTAAGTTGGACTATATTAATCAAACCAATTATATCATCCAGACCTTGGTATTTATTAGGCCCGGTGTCCACAGGCTTTTGTTCTCACTAACTGGAATTTCCATTCCTATACATCTATGGGAATTTAAAACCCCCCTAAAGCAGGTCAAATGACTCTCAAAAGCAGCTTTATTTCTCAGGGATAGTTGTTTGTCCTGTTATTTAATTGTATTCTCTCCCGCAGAGCTGAAGTTTAAGCTTATTGTCAGATTGCAAAACCCAAACAGAGGCTGTTGTATCTCCTGTCTGAGCTGTAAGTACCAAACCCAAGGCTATGATATCCCCTGTGTGAGCTGTAAGCCCCTAACAGAAGCTATCGTATCTCCTCTCTGAGCTGTAAGACCGAAACAGAGGCTATCATATCTGTTGTATGAGCTATGAAACCCAAACTGAGTTTATTATATCTCTTGCCTGAGCTGTAAGACCAAAACCAAGGCTATGATATCTCCGGGGTGAGCTGTAAGCCCCTAACAGAAGCTATTGGATCTCCTTTCTGGGCTGTAAGGCCCAAACAGGTTTTGATATCTATTGTCCGAGCTGTAAGACCAAAGGCAAGACCATGATATCTGCTATCTGAGCTGTAAGACCCAAACAGGCTATTATAGCTACTGTCTGAGCTGCAAGAGCCAAACAGAGACCATCGTATCTGTTGGCTGAGCTCCTAAAATCTGAAGAGAGTATCAGTTTTCAGAATTACACCCTCCCCTCTGTGATTCTCTAATGACCTTAGTTTGTGTCCTCCCGTTACCCTAAGGAGAACTATGGGGAAAAGCCTTAACCCCATAGTTCTCCTTTTAAGTGATCGCTGCAGATTTTTAAAAAATTACAAACTTTTTGATATTTAAATAACATGGTTTGAGATTTTAGTGATTGGGGTGAGATCTACTTTAACAAAGAAACTTACTTCGCCCCCTATTGAATCGCTTGTTACTGCTGGATAAATTAGACACGAAATTTAACCAACTCCGTACTGAACTCTTCTTCGACACTTGGACATCTTACATTACAGCGGAATTTTCGCTACCACAATTGCGAGATTTGATGTCCATTTTTCGACTATCCAAGTGGTATCTTGAAGCCCAACTGACTGGTTCCCTAGGATCGCTAGATGTCCTTTGACCCCTGATAGTATATTATACACTTAACCGAGGTCCTCACACACCACATCTAATAAGGTATGGTCCTCCTGATATGCTCACGAACACCCAGGCATTAGAAAATAGTTTTTTTCCCCACAGTATCGATCCTCACGGCTATATGGATAATTGTTAGTAGTTGTTTTTTTTTTCTCTTATTATTATTATTATTATTATGATATACCTAATCGGTACATCCTACCGCTAGAGAGTTTATCAAAAAGTTGTGATCTGGTTCCTCATTTATTAATACCTGGTTAAATAAACATCCTGCATGTCTAGATCACAGTCTGTGTACTGATTCATGATCTATATTTTCTGTCATATATGTATTGCATCTTACATGGCTTTTTTTTTAATTCAAATAAAATCTACCATGCTTTAAAAAAAACAAAAACAAAAAAGAAACTTACTGCCTGCTTCAACCTAAGCTAGTCTTATAATGCTATTGTTTTAATTAGTATTCTGAACTAATGATTGCATACGTCTTGTGCCATTTTCTCAAAATGAACAAATTAATGAACCAGTCAGAGTTATGGGAACTAGCGAGTAGAAATTTCTCAGAATCCTACAGCTTACTTACCATAATGCAGCTCTATAAAATACATCCCTAGATGAGATACAGCTCCATAAAATATATCCCTAAATAAGATGTTTTAATGAAGAGGAGACCTGGCATGGGATTTGGTAGAAAGAAGAGGCTCTTAGATAAATAACATTTAATTTTGATTTTTTTTTACTTTTTATAATTAAGTAGATATTGAGACTGCTGAGTGGGGTTTGCATCTCTGATATTTCTTATTTATAGCGCATAAAATGTCAGTCCCCATTTTCACCTTAGGCTCAGGTGGATGGCCGCTCCTTGTCCTGAGCCCTACACATACTGTATGCTTAGTCTTACATAGAAAAAGGAAAGCTAGAAACAAAAAGGCTTCACCAGTCAGAGCAGTACAAAGTACATTTAAGTATACTCTGAAATGTGAAACTATTCACCCAATTTTGATGCAGAGGCCAGTATTGGCTGAATTTGTATTTAAAGGAGTTCTAAATTCGCAGCATATACTGCCCTGATATAATATCAGCTTTGTAATAAGAATACATACTATAATTGTTTGTGATAATGCAATCAAAGCTTACTTTATAATGGACTGTCTTCCATTTGCCCATCACTTTCAACAGCTTCCTGGATTCCCAGTGTGAATTGTATCTTTTTTCTGCTGTTTGATGTGATGCAGTCTTGATATCTCAGCACTATATAGCCCATAATGCATTGCGCCCAGGAAGCAATGATAATGTTACATTATTGAGATGGTGAAATGTAGTGTGGACAGCAGGCTATGTGAGAGTTGTGATACAAAGAAAGTGCCTATTCACAGGCCTGAGTAAAACTGTGTCAGTGCATTGAGGAACTACATCCTAAATTTTTACTAAGTGTGTTTACAAACAAAACTATATTAATTTAGTTTGGTGAAGCCTTTTTGTTTCTAGCTTTCCTTTTTCTATATAAGACCAAGCCAGGCCCGGCGCTAGCGCAAGGCAAGTAAGGCGTACTCCTCCATTTAAAATTTCACCCAACTGATAAGCTGTTTGTTGGAAAAAAGAAAAGGAAAAATCAACTCTTCAAGCAAAGGGGAGGTGACACAAAATGCATGTCTTTCATCTTACTGCCCAGCTCTCCAAAACACTTTTACAGACTTTCCTAATCTACTCATACAAATAATGACTTTCTCAATCATAAGCACACACACCCTGCATCCCACAATGCATTGCTAAGGTTTCAATAACTTTTTAAAAATGTCAGTGGCCATTGAGCTTCACTCACGGTCAAGCTTCACTCATCTCTGCACACCCCCGTGGTGGACATAGACGGCAAAATTCCTATTTGAAAAGAAGCCAATCAAGCTTCCTGTATGAGGCCACGTTACCAGATGTTGTTTCATTTAACCATATACAGGGCACCAACAGCATACTATGCTAGCTACTCGCTTTGTGTCTGTTCTAGACATTTAAAAATGTATTTTGTTTCGGATCCATTTGGCTTTTTTTCAATAGTGCAGGGGGGCGTCATGTGCCCCCCCCCCCCCCTTTCCCTCCCCCACAAAAGGCCCCTTCCCCACCACTATCGGGTGG
>NW_017306984.1:537472-544234 GCF_000935625.1 Nanorana parkeri | reverse complement strand
CGGGGACACCCTCCCAATGCCGAGGGCACGTGGCCTGGTAAGGAGCAGGGGGGGGGGGGGCCCTCGCCCCCCCCCCCCCCCATTTCCCTGCACTATAACAGGCCACTTGCCCTCAACATTGGGTAGGCTCCCCATGTTGAGGAGGACAAGGGCCTCTTCCCCACAACTCTGGCCTGGTGGTTGTGGGGTCTGCAGGCAGGGGGGATAAGTAAAGGGTAAATGTTACTCCTACTCATTCACCAAATAAACATTAAATAGTAAATAAACACAAAGCACCGTTTTTGACAATTCCTTTATTGAAAAAAAAGTCCCATGATGTAAATCCAGCATCAATCATGTCATCCAGCGATGTAAATCTTCCAGATCCTTGATGCCCAACGCTCGCCAACCTGACAAAACAAAGAATCCCGCCGCTCGCCACCTCGACTGAATCTTTGTTTACATCATGTTGCATGACACTGAAAAAAAGGTATTGGTAATTGGTATCAGTGAGTACTTGAGGAAAAGTAGTACTCATACTCGGTCTGGAAAAAAAGGTATCAGTGCATCTCTACTGCAAACGTCCACCCCAATACATACACCACATACATGTTAATGTATTGTTTTTGAGGCAACCTGTAATAAAAGAAACATGGAGGCTGTCATTTGCAACCTCTCCTTCTGAAAATACTGTGAAGCTAACCTGGCTTCATTAGTTTGACTCACTGACCTGAAATAAGTAGCAGATATGAATGTCTAAGTTGTTTCTGACTTGTCCGGTTTGTACACTTTTTTCCGGTCAACGTCTCACACAGAGAGTCTCAGTGGAAACCACACAAAAATTCCAGGTTTTTGTAAACCTTTGCCTGCGATACATCATTCATACCTGGTAGCCACAAAATTGGATCTCTAATATAGAACCATTCCAGCGGTGTCACCAAAGATCAATTGCCACAGGGATCCAAGAACGTAAATGGAGATGGAATGGACATACCTTGCGACAGGCGCTCGATTGGATTCCCCAAGGACAGCGCAGGAGAGGCAGAGCCAGATGCTCCTGGTGGCGAAGCCTATATGATGATAATAAGGCTGTTGGCATGTACCTGACCTGGCTGCAGATTAAAAGCTGGAAACCCTCAACAGTGTAAGCCTTTCACTTAAGCCCTATGCTCCTCAATGGAGCAGGATATATAACTAACTCTCACAAAATATTAAAGCTAGAGGGTCAGTATAACAGCCAGGCAAATAGCATTTTCAAAGGGGGTTAACTAATGGCAGCCTGTATTTCTTTATTTACAGAGCTACTATACTCATCTGTGTTGGGGTATAGTAATGTTTTCTTGACTTTTATTCAAACAGTAATGATATCATTTTAGATTACACTATTATTTTATAAATCTGCTAATCAAGCAGCATAAAAATGCTTGCAGCTTGTTATACATTATGTCTTACCATACATTTTTTGAAAGATCATTATATTTTTATCGTTTTGTAGCAGAAAACATTTTCCCTCTTAATAATAGATCCGTTGGCAAGTTCACAAATAAATAATGCTTTGATACATGCCATAATGTATCTCAATGGAGACCTGGCTAATTCCTTTCCAGCATGTTTGGCCAAGTACCCCATGCATTCTCTTTTAAACTGGACTTAAAATAAATGAAGGCTTAGGCAGACTATTTTCTTGGCTGAATAAATTATAACTTTTTTACGATGGAACTGAGAATTTGAGCTCTGAGCACCACATAAATGAGGGTTATTGTAATTGACCCTTTGTTAGCATTAACATTCTAGATAAAAAAAAGTCTGCCTAAGGTCTCCTACAATGTTGCAAAATGGCTAAATTGATTGTCAGATGGTACAAAGACCCAGTGTGTGTAAGTAGATGAGACCTGCACGCATCGTCATTTTGTTGGACATGTGTGATGGCTCCTGGAGCTCTTGTTCATATTTGGTGGTTGTTCCCCACTCAAACGCCATACTAGGATCACTTTCTTCTCTTGATAGAATAATAGGGATGTTGTTTTTCCACAACACTTCTTTTCCTGCCTCCAGGCATAAGAATTTGATGTTGGCCCACCTTGTAAATGAAGCAAAAAGCCTAATTTCAAGGTACTGGCAAGCAACTAGGCCTCCAACTGTGGCGGAAGTGCTACTGAGGGTTAACAAAATATGTTTGATGGAAGAAATGACTAGCTTACAAAAAGGAGAAACCCCTGGCTGACTGTAATTCAAGAATTCGGAACCATTCAAAACAAACTTTTGGAAGTTGTCTCTATCTACCATCTTGTCAGCCTGTTGATCACACTGATTTATTTACATATTCACATAGCTATCTGAACAATGCCTATGTTTTAGTAATCTCCTGGACAAGTATGCATCTGCCTAGAGCCGCCTTTCTCAACCAGCTGCAGTGGCATCCTGGTGTGCCTTCTGGCTTTGTCAGGGGTACCTTTGATGTGAAGAGGAGCGGCTTCTAATGTGAAAGTGGGGACTCTGATGTGAAGGGAGCTTCTGATGTGAAGGGGGCTTCTGATATCAAAGGGGGAGACTGTGATGTGAAGGAGGAACTCCACATCATCTTTTTGTGTGTGTGGGTGTGTGTGTTGTTCTTTTCTTCTTTCCTGGAGTTCCCCCTTAACATCCATACCAGACCCCTGTCTAGAATAAGCGCTTGGTATTGATTTTTTACGTGGGGGAGTACACACATGTAATTGTTTACATTTTTACAGTTCCTTTTCTTACATTCTACACTGGGTGCCACGTGACATGCTTTCAAAAGGTGCCATCTTATTTTAATGAGAGCTTAAGAATTGCAGACAGAGAAGCCTTGCTTTCCGTATGTTCTTATGATTCTAGTCTTATTTTTGTTTGTTTGTTTGTTTTTTTTTCTTTATATCATACGCCCTTGTTTTGTTGTTGGTAAACATGCATGGGAAACACCAATAAAACTTTATTGAACAATAAAAATGTGTTTGGAAATGCTGACGAATATCAGTAAGGTAGTCCCTTTTGAAATGATCCAGCTGTGTTAGGCCATGGTATAATGACCGCTGTTTTTATTATATTTTTAACATAAATGAACTCAGTAATTTTTTTGTTGACAGTCTATTTTGATCCACTTAATTGCAGATACAGTGTACTGTAAATGATTGCTGGCTGAAATATCATGAGCTGCTCCCTAGTGAGTACTCAACCTGAGTCTTTATGTTTCCTGATATCTGTATTTCATATATGTCCTTTTGTGACTTTCCTTTGTTGATGTATTTCCGCACTGTGATTTATTTTCCCTCTTATTTTTCTCTTCCCTCTGTACTTTCCTCTGTTATTGACTTTTCGTGCCTCTGCACCTCTCTCCTTTCCACGTTCTCTGTCGGAGACAGATTTCTCTCACAAGCTGTCACAAGCTGTCCACACTCAACCTTTTCACTAAAGTAGAACTGTGGCCAGGCTGTGGACATTCGGTTAGTTACATAATGTTAGCGTGACCCTGTCTTGATGTGGCCAAAAGAGTGTAGGTTTGAATCATGTTTTCATAAATATTTTTATAATCACAGTACCAGCCTGCCATGATTTTAACAATACAGCCAGGGAAATGCTAATTCTAAAAAATGTGTAACATTTGCTTCAATACAGTGTTGGAAGGGCCAAATGTTTGATTTGTGTGACTGTACAGTGCGGGTTGTCATTTTAATGGGGAAACCTAAAGTGCAAACCCAGTACCCAACATCCTCACAAACCCTGTGTGCGTTCCCATGTTCCTCCTTCAATTATGGTGATTGCCGTTCATGCAGAGGCAGCACAAGAAATGCTTCTACTATAAAATGGAACTTCAGCCGTTTTCTCTAGGTTCAGATAGACTCAGTTATGGAGTAGGTGAAGAGGATGAAGGGAAATAGCAGAGAATAATACAATTTATTTTATGCTTTTACATTGAACTACTAAGGTGATCCTAGACGGGGCAAAACTACAAATCATGGGGCCCATGGCAGAATTTTGGGGCCCCCTGGCTAACTCTCTCTGTAGCAGCTTGCAGTGTCAGCTGTGGCAATATATGTCATTTATCTTACCCTGAATTTACCCATTTATCTTATCTCTGCAGGAGAGCTGTCATCATAGTCAGTGCCCTACTAGGGAACAGTGCTTGAGGTGAACGTTATAGTAGTACTAATAATAATCACTAGGGATGCACCAATACCGATACTAGTATCGGTATTGGTGCCGATACCGAGTATCTGGGCGAGTACTCATACTCGTCCAAATGCCACGATACCTTCCCCAATACCAGAATGTCTGGTCAGAGGGAGATTTCCTCTTACCGGCAGTGCCATGAGGGAACATGGAGCAGGCTTCCCGGCCAATCAGGAAACCAGGATTCCCAGCCAATCGGCTTCAAAGCCAATCAGCATTGATCCAGTCAAAATGCAATGTGTAATGACCTGCCTCCCAGCTTCCTGGTTGGCCAGGAAGCCGGTTTCCCAGCCAATCAGCATGGAGTGGACCAGACAGCCTGATTGCTGTAAAGTCGGCTCCAATACCGAATAACCAGTATTGGTGCATCCCTAATAATAATTGTAATGATATTTTATATTATGATTAACGCTCTTGCACACACTTACTCTTCAACCCTAATGCAAACTTTACTTCATACTTTACTTCCTAATACAAAATCTAGCTTCATTAAAAAAAAATTGTAGAACCACAAACCTCAGCCCTCCTATAAGCTTTTAACAGAGGTGGAACTCGAAAAAATCGACATAAAAACAGAATGCAACGATTTGCAAATCTCATAACCCATATTTTATTCACAATAGAAAACATATGAAATATTTGAACCTGAGAAAATTTACCATTTAAAAAAAAAGGGAATTTTGAAATTGAGGGCAGTAACACTTCTCAAAAAAGTTGGGACAGGGAAACAAAAAGCAGGCAAAGTAAGTGGTACTAACAAGGAAGAGCTGGAAGAACATTTTGCAACTAATTAGGTTAATTGGCAACAAGTCAGTAACATGATTGGGTAGAAAAAGAGCATCTTAGAGATTCATAGGGGTTTATTCACGAAGCTGCTAATAAAGAAAAAAAAAAGATAAATCAGTGTTTCTCTCCTGGGTGGCCGGGAGCGGAAGGCTCACAGAGCGCCCGGGAGATTTCTCTTTTTTTTTTACGGCAGCAGAACCGCCGGACATTAGAAAACTGTTGGGCGGAGCTAGCTGTCACTGCTGGCTCCGCACAATCGTTTTCTATTTACTTTTTTAACTATTTTTCTGCCGAATGCCGCTGAGCACTATTCACTCCCTGCTGTTCGGCATCTATAAGAATAGGACGAACAGCAGAGAGTAGCCTGCCGGAAGTTTGGCTCAGCCGATCCTTCTGCACTTCGGGTCAGACTGAAATCAGCCGTACAAGCCTGAAGTGAATAGCCGAACAGTGTTCGGCTCACTTCACTTGGGGTCGGTTGTTCACTCGGCTGCCCTCGGCAGCTTAGTGAATAGACCTGAAAGTGTCTCTGATGGACAGAGGTTCACCAATCTGTGGAAAGCTTCGTCTATAAATTGTTGAACAATTTCAGAATAATGTTCCTCAATGTAAAATTGCAAAGACTTCAAATATACTGTATCATCATCTACAGTACATAATATCATTAAAAGATTCTGAGAATCTGGAGAAATCTCTGTGCGCAAGGGACAAGGCCGAAACGCAATATTGATCTGCAGGTCCTCAGTCGGCACTGCTTTATATTATAATTTTTTTATTTCGTGTTTCAAACTTTATCATATCTGGGATGTCTACTGGACTCTTGTTTGGACAGATTTAGGTGAGTTATTCCTAGGATTTACTAAGAACTACAGGCCTACAATGTAAAACATATTTGCTTGAAAAACAATGTACCGCTTTTGGTACCTAAAATCCGGAATAATCATACCGCCAGGGAGGTTAAAAACAGGCATGATTCTGTGATGGACATCACTGAATGGGCTCAGGAATACTTTAAAAAATCACTGTCTGTGGATGCAGCTCGCCATGCCATTCAAAAATGCAAGTTAAAGCTCTAGAAAAAGAAGCCATATCTGAACATAATCCAAAAACGTCACCTTCTTCTCTTGGCCAAAGCTCATTTAAAATGATCTGTTGCAAACTAAAAAACTTCTCTCTGGTCAGACAAATTGAAATTTGGCATTCTTTTTGGCAACCATGGGCGCCTCATTCTCTGGACTAAAGAAGAGAGGCACCTTCTGCCTTTTTATCAGCGCTCAGTTCAAAAGCCTGCAATCTCTGATAGTATGGGGTGTATTAGTGTGCATGGAATGGGCAGCTTGCACATGTAGAAAGGCACCATCAATGCTGAAAAATATGCAGGACAATGCAAAACCACATACAGCATCTATGACAACAGCATGGTTTCATAGTAGAAGAGTCCGGGTGCTTAACTGGCCTGCCTGCAGTCCAGACCTTTCACCAATTGAAAATATTTGGCACATCTCGAAACTAAAAATATGACAAAGAAGACCCAGGACTGTTGAGCAGTTAGAATCCTATATCAGGTAAGAATGGGACAACATTCCTCTCTTAAAACTCCAGCAACTGACAAAACAAATGAAAATGGTTTTAGTTTTCATTTGTTTCGTCTGAATCAAAATTTTGTTCTGTGCACATGTCTAGTAGACATGTGCACTAGCAAAACATTCGTTCAGTTTAGTTTTGTTTTGAAAAAAAAAAAAAAATTTGTTTAGTTTAGTTTCGTTTTGAAAAAAAAAAAAAATTTGTTTAGTTTAGTTTCGTTTT
>NW_017306984.1:533874-535188 GCF_000935625.1 Nanorana parkeri | reverse complement strand
CTTCTGCAGACTGCCTGCAGGTTCCCCCCAATTCAAAAAAAAGCCTGAGGTTCCCCCCAATTCATACCAGACCCTTTAGGTCTGGTAGGAATGTTAGGAGAATGCCAATTCAAAAGCAAAGGAAAAAAAAAAAAACTTTAAATATTAGTTGACTTGGCCGGGATTTGAACCTAGGACATTAGCAATGGGAATCCTGTACTCTATCCTCTACACTATAGCCTCTATACTTTAAGCATAGATGTGTTGTAGAGGTAAAATGGTGTCAATGGTGCAACGAAATTCATCCAATAACGAATTTCAGGAAATCGGAAATTTCGGATTCGTTTGCATTCGTCTTAGCTGTAATTCGGAATTCGGATGCATCCGAATCTCCGAATTTCTGAAAATTCGTCCAAAACGAATTTCGGAACGAACCGAATCGCACATGTCTAATGTCTAGTGAGCCCTGCAGGGACACAAGTGATCAACGCTCCCACAATACTCAGAGCGGTCACTTAAATGACACTCTATATTATTTCCCTTTACACAGCTACATAAAAGGTTATGCATGCTCTATTTTTTGTGTTTGCATTGGAACGGGACGCAGGCAATGTTTTGCCACACGCCCGATCGCACTGCTCCAGAACGAAGGGGGAAGATTTGTGAGCGATTGCAGTGTGTTCCAGCAGCTCCCGCTCTGGAACGCCCCGCAATTGGTGTTAACAAGCAAGGAAACCACGGCTTAAAAGGAAACCTATAAAATATATATAGTAGCTGACATTGTTGACTTGTTCGTGAGGGTGCAGGCTCTGGGGATGCCTTTCTTATGCGTGCTGCATTTCTTTGTGATTCACTGAGTCAGAGCAAGCTTGCCGCAAGTGAAGACTCAGAGACCTCTGATATTGACATACCTGTTTAAGGTCACTGATTCACCTACAGGATGAGTTACAATGACAGCTCTGGAGCTAGCATCTTGAAAAATAGGCCTTCAATGGCAGCTCCTACAATTCTATCAGAATGCTGGTTATTGATTTCTCAACTGTTACCATGTCTATAAGAAATGTATAAAATATATTTAGCAGTTAGAAATATCTTGCCACACTCCTTTAGCATTGCAAAATGCAAACTCTCTGTCTTTCACTCTCAAATACAATGGGGTCTATTCACAAAGCTGCCGAAGGATCTGGCCGTAGCTTCGGCCGATCCTTCGGCTGGCTTCGGCCCCAGGACCCCTTCGGTTCAGGAGAACCGAGGGGGTGCTGTACGGGCTATTCACAATAGCCCGTACAGCTCCCGATCACGGCCGAGCAGCTCAGTCGAGCGCTGAGCCGTGCT
>NW_017306984.1:523582-532147 GCF_000935625.1 Nanorana parkeri | reverse complement strand
TACTTTTTTCACTCTTTTTCTGTTCTGCTCGGTGCCTCTGAGGGACCGAGCAGAACAGCCGAGCCAAATGCCGCTCGGCGGCATTCGGCTATTCTCTCACTGCTGTTCGGGATCTTTCAGAATAGCCCGAACAGCAGTAAGAAGCCTGCCGGAGGTTCGGCTCAGCCGATCCAGATGTTGGATCGGCTGAGTCAAACTCCTCCTGCACTTCGGGTCAGCCGAACATGCTGAGCATGTTCGGCTGATCCGAAGACACATGAAGCAAGCCGATGTACGGCTGATTTCAGCCGATATACAGCTGAAATCAGCCGTACCAGCCTGAAGTGAATAGCCGAACAGTGTTCGGCTCACTTCACTTCTGATCGGTCATTCACTCGGCTGCCCTCGGCAGCTTTGTGAATAGACCCCAATGTCTCCTCCCTATACTTTTTGCCATTACATTCCTTATTATCACATTTTGTTTTTGGCACCAGGCTCCTTTGTGTTCCCCTTGGTCTGAAACAGCAAATAAGAAGGAGGTATTACCTCACCCATACTGCTCTGGGTAAACACAATGTTCACATATTGCACATATTATAATATAGGCAAAAAGTTGTTAAGGGCAAGAGCGAAGAGTCGTAGATGTTTTTAATAAGTCTGTTGCCTGAAACTCTAACATGGGAATATGAGTGTTTAAAGCTGAATTCTGGCCAGGAACCTTCCACCTGAGCTAAACTTTTCCCCCCACCCGCTGTTAACTAATTGCCCCAGTAGGGTTTAAAAAAAACCTCAACTAAATAGCATAAATACTTCCCTTAATCCATAGCTACAAGTCACAACAGGTCCCTGGACCTCTCTCTTCTAGATTGTAGAGTAGGTAGACTATGTCACTGCCTGGTGTCTGTGGGGTCAAATTGCTGGATTGTGAATTAAAGGGCCGCACTCTGTTTAATGGTCCAGATACATCTTTATTCAATGGGGTTGAGGGGACATTAGAGAAATATTCAACTCATTTCAAGGTCTCATAAAGATACCCCCTTTATCAGGGTAAGGAAGAACATGTATCAGGCTTGCAATTAGATATTTTTAGTTACACAGCAACTGTTCATGTGTTGCACCATGCATTTGACAGGGCACAATTAAGGTGTTGCTAGATCATAACCTCGCTTGGCTTCCAATATAGAATAATAACAAATACTTGTCTCCGTTATTAACATGTCCCATTGTCAAGGCCCAAACATACAAATTGATGTAGTTTACTTTTCAACCCTCTTTAAATAGTATTTACTGTTTATTTTCATTTGGTTTCCTATTGTCCATTTTGCAAAAAGAAGCCTCTGGAGCAGGATTTCCTGACACGTCAAGCAACTTGGAAGAGTAAACCAACTGGACAGTGGTCAGGAAATTGTGAACATCAGTCTTTCTCCACTGCAGAGAAGAGAAAGCCCAGACACTGATAGGATGTCCAAACTTCATTATGTACATAGTAGTACAACTTCATGTTATACACAGAAACAAAAGATCATAAATCACAAATTGATCATATGTATTTTTATTTTTTACAAAAGGCTTGTCTGTTTTATTCTTCATGTTATTATTTTGATATGTGCAGCTTTGTCCTTTCACATGGTACAAAGTCAGGCAGAGCAGCATGCGAGATTGAGCTCATGCACAATTTGATAGAAATACATAGATTCAATGGGGTTCTTCACATCTATACATTTTTGTGAGATGCGGTTTGTCAAAAACCTGCTTGCTGTAAGCAAGAGTTATATGATACCCAATGTATAATATATTACATATGTGTTTAATACATAAAGCTGCAAACAAAATATAATTTACCCTGTAACGTCCTTCACAAAACTGATATCAAATGCCACAAAGGGCATCATAAACCACAACATGAAGCAGGAAAAATCAGTTTTAAAAGTCAACCTGTTTTTTGCCCATGCTGGGTAAAGAAACAGGTTCTCTTTACTGCCACCTCTCCCTGCTGCACATACTCACAATCCTTTTGTCGCCCTGTCACTCTAATTAGCTGGGAGCAAAGAGAGAAATCCCTATTAAAGCACCAAGTCACTTGAAGCATACAAATTCATAGTTACCAACATTTAGAAATAATGAGGGACACCTTGAAATGAATGAGAAATGTGGTGCACCCTTTGCTTTAATAATTAACGCCCCCGCACCTCCCTTTTATTGGTGGTCAGTGGCAGTAATAACTAACCCCCCCCCCTTATCATTGGTGGTTAGTGGCAATAATAACTAACCCCCCTTATCATTAGTGGTTAGTGGCAGTATTTATTAATCCTTCCTTCTTTCATT
Organism: Nanorana parkeri; assembly: GCF_000935625.1. Classification (NCBI taxonomy): domain Eukaryota; kingdom Metazoa; phylum Chordata; class Amphibia; order Anura; family Dicroglossidae; genus Nanorana; species Nanorana parkeri. Next base: position 529,843 of record NW_017306984.1, on the reverse strand, counting down.
GGTGGTCAGTGGCAGTAATAATTAACTCCCCCCTTTCATTGGTGGTCATTGGTAGTAATTATTAATCCTCCCTTCTTTCATTGGTGGTCAGTGGCAGTAATTATTAATCCTCCCCCTTTCATTGGTGGTCAGTGGCAGTAATAATTAACTCCCCCCTTTCATTGGTGGTCAGTGGCAGTAATAATGAACTCCCCCTTTTATTGGTGATCAATTGCAGAAATAACCAGCCCCTCTTTCATTGGTGGTCAGTGGTTTTCCTTACCTTATCACTAGCTCCCATGCTGTTGCCTCTCTTAGTTTGTCAGGCCGCGACTATAGTTCTACTGTTGGGTGTGCAGTACTTTCAGTGCCATGTGGAAATCATTCCTACACCTGGCACCCTGCCAAGTGTCCTGGGTCCTGTGAAACATGGACACTATGGGACAGTGTCCCAAATCCCAGGATTGTCCTGCAAGACCAGGAACACTTGGAAACTGTACTACTGTTTGATGACTCTCTCCCTGCCCCAGCAATGACTAAATAGCCAATCAGCAAGCAAGCACCAATTAGATGGAAGGAAAAAAAGTGAGTTACATGCTCCTCTTACCAAGAAATCCTGGGTATTTCTTTTTCCTATTACTCCCAGCAGCTTCAGGGATCAGTGGGGCAATAAAGGAAAGGTGAGTACGTACAATTAGTCTAATGCCAAATCTTTCTGTTTTTCATTTTGGATTGATTAGAAAATGGTTAAAACTACTGGCAAGTTTCTTTTGTCAAGAGGAAATCTCTTTAAAGGGACATAAATGCCCTCTTAAACACTTGCCACTGATAGAAGTATCCTGTTGTTGTCATCCCAAATATTTGGACTGCTGAGATATATGGTTGGCACTGGGAGAAATATGTGGGGTGTCAGTTCTGATCCCCTGCTGAAAACATTGCTTGCTGTGTAATAACAGTGGCTGCCATGGGGATCCAATAACTTCAATACTTTCTGCGTCAATAACCTGGAATATTTTTGCAGAAGTTCTGACTTCACATGCTGCCTACTTGTTTTGGATCAATGACTGGGAAAGTTTTGAGCCAATGGATCTGCATGACAGTCAGAATGTTGTATTTTCAGAAGGTCAGCAATGACATCTTACATTTGTATCTTAGTATATGCTTCTGTTTGATTGTGATGTACAATCCATTTTGCTGCAGTTGTGACGTTACGGGGGGAATTTATCAAAACTGGAGCAGAAAAATCTGGAGCAGATCAGCTTCTATCTCTCATTTTCAAATCTTACCTGAGCACACTGAAGAAAGATGCTGATTAGTTGCCATGGGCAACTGCTCCAAATTCTCCCTGCTCCAGTTTTGATAAATCCCCCCCTACATGTCAGGTATAACTAAATAACTATACTTAAACATGCTTTGTACATCATGAATGCTCCTCCTTAATGAGTCTGAAAAGATATAGAAACCTTAGCAATGGATATACCTAAGACATTCATTGGTCAGTAATTGTTGTTCGTTACAGCTCTATGGAATGGACAATTCAGCTCATACCTGAAAAAGCTGTACAGTAGAAAGTAGAAAAAACCTCCAAGGTTTAGAATGAAAAGACTCAATTCAAGGAAACAGCAAACCTTAGAGTGTTGAAATTGTGTGTGTGTTACACATCACCTTTTACTTTTTATTCTGTATAGGGTCTCTGGGTACATCTATCTGCATTTGTTCTCAAGGTGGAAAGATGTTAAAATTTTATATGGATGGACCAAAGTAGAAATCTTTCATCACTGTGAAAATACTGTAATGGTTAAAAGTGTCCCCGTCCCATTGACTATTGGATTGCAAAATCTGGGGAGTAGTACATGCTGGGTGAAGGCATAGGCCTCTGTTATGAGATTCATGCAAAACAAAAGTCAGGGCATAAAAGCCAGGTAATGCATAGTTCACAATCCTCCTAGGTCATCTTCTTGTTGTAATCAGTGTCAAATCTGGTGTTAAAGTAAATCCAAGCAAGGAACATTCATGCCAGACCTGACACCCAAGCCTTACTCTTGACCACCAATAACATCAGACCTGGCACCTGAGCCTTACATGTACACCAATAACAGCAGACCTGGCACCAGAGCCTTACTTACTCTTGACCACCAATAACACCAGACGTGGCACCTGAGCCTTACTATTGACCACAAGTAACACGAGACCTTACCCTTGTCCACCAATAACAACAGGCCTTGTAACCAAGCCTTGCTCTTAACCACCAAAAACACCAGACCTGGCATCTGAGCCTTACTCAACCACCAATAACACCAGACCTAGCACCAAAGCCTTACTATTGACTACCAATAGCACCAGACCTTGCACCTGAGCCTTACTCTTGACAACCAATAACACCAGACCTGGCACCTGAGCCTTACTCAACCACCAATAACACCAGACCTGGCACCAGAGCCTTACTTTTGACCACTAATAACACCAGACCTGACACCAGAACCTTACTCTTGACCACCAATAACACCAGACCTGGCACCAGGGCCTTACTCTTGACCACCAATAACACCAGACCTGGCACCAGGGCCTTACTCTTGACCACCAATAACAACAGACCTGGCACCCAAACCTTACCCTTGTCCACCAATGACATCAGACCAGGCACCTGAGTCTTATCTTTGTCCACCAATAATACCAGACCTGGCACCCAGGCCTTACTCTTAGTCTGGCACCCATGTCTTACTCTTACCCACCAATAGCATCAGACCTGGCACCTGAGCCTTACCCTTGACCACAAATATCTGTGGCTCCTCTTTTCGTTGCATTTTTAATGAAATACACAATAGCACTTTCAAGAGCTTTGCTGGTCTCATCCCTGCAGTGTTGTATGAGAAAGACTGTGATAAGTAATACAACAAGGGACATCTTGCCCTTTTCCCATGTTTTTGTGCCTGTGTGGCCTGTCCGAAACCTCAGACTTGGGTTTCCTATTATCTACATATGTACTTAGTTATCTACGGAAAGCATTTACAGTTTTATTCAATAACATATGACTCACCAAAACAGTATGAATCATATGAAAGTCAGGCACACTTTTTATTTAATGTTATTTTGGCTTGAAAAACAAGAAAAGGGGTTCTGTATTAAAAAAAACAGAATCGTTTGCTGTGCATAGAGATCTGCCTGACATTGATGGCAGTTTTACTCAGTAAGGAAGTCACTGTAATACTGTTTGAAATAAGTCATGTTCCAGCACAATGTCTCTTTCATGGATGCCTTTGATTTCAGCTCGTCTCTTCGGAACTGTCATGGCCACTCCTGTAATGTCAGCATCAGCAGCTTCTGTGCAAGACAATGCTGCTATTGTACTAATTATAAGATGAGAATGACTTAAGTTTTATGTAATCCTGTTAAACGTTTATCAACTAGCATAGGAATGTGATCTCAGACTCTGAATCTGGCAATAGACATTAATTGCATACAGATGTGGGAACATAATTTAATTATTAAACAAGTTTTAAAGCGTATCTAATCCCAGAAGCCAAAATGTTATATATTGCAGCTTACCAGTCCTTGGATGAGGTGCCTGCATTTGTTTTCTTTTTTCCTTAATTTTCACCGGATTATCCTAAGAGTATCACACCTCCTGGCCTTTCATATCTATGGGGGGGTTTTTTCCACCATGGAGGCAGCCATAGTTGTCTTGCACGCTGAATGTTAAATATGTCGGCCTTTGCTCATTGCCAATACATGGTGGATTGATGGGACTAGTCGTTTACTCAATAGTGATAAGGCTTGTGCTTTATATGCTTACAAGAGGTGACAAGGAGAAGGCATTTCTGGAAACATCGACAAATATTTTCTGTGCTTGCTGAAAATGGAAAACGAATTCAGCTGCCTCATCTAAGGACTGGTAAACTGCAATATATTACATGTTTGGTTTGGGGTTTAGATACGCTTTATTTTTTGTTTTAATTGCATCTGATAATTACTGCTTAAGGATGAAATTAATGGTAAAAGCCGCGCTGTGTGAATAAACCGCAAAGTGTCAGATATAGTAGATACTGACCTTAGAGTAATGTGATACAATGTGTAAAAAGTGCAAAACAAAAAAGAAACGCATGTATATAACATGCACCTTAGTGTAAATGTAATTGCTACAAAATATCCATAATGAAAAATCAAATGCACTAAATATTAACTGTGAATCAATGTGATGCAATGTGCAAAGAATACCGACAAGAAAAACGCATGTGTGTAACTTGCACTCCAGTGAAAATAATAAATGGTTAAAAAATGTCCATGATCCTGGATCTTCAATAGTCCATTAAGTAAATAGAAGATAAAACATTGGATGTAGAATAAACTTAGTCTCCGGTGTCCATCAACAGAGAAATCTTCTGGAATGCACCTCACCTTTAGCAGAGACCCACCAGGGTCTGTATGCGCTGTTCCTCTAATTCGAACCAGGTAGAGGAAGCACCTCATGCCGAATACCTCCCAGTGATTACCTCCTCTCAGGTACAGACTCTCTTGCAGTCTTAGGAATTGGAAGCAGACAGTTCATCCGAATGGCCCATGCATCAGATAAAATAAAAAGTGGAAACTCGTAGTGCAGATGGTTTTAAAAGGATACTAGACTTTATTAAAAAAAATGGAATACTACTCACATATCATAGATAAAAGTGAGGTATTTGGTAAGCAGCCACAGACACTGTGTGCAAATCGCTCAGCTCCTCTACTCCACCCTACGTACATTACGTCAAAGGGCGTGACTTCATCAGGGGTGTGGCTGGTTGTATAGTAGGAAGCACTTTTCTCTAGGTATGGGACTATGTTACATTGCTTTTTTAGGTCACACAAATAAATCTATTCAATACACACTATCCTGCATTTAAAGAGAAGCTGTTAGAATACACATTATTATAGCTATTGCAACAACTCCTGCGGTATACATTTTGGTCAGTAGATGGCAGTGTTTATAAGTTCTGTACTCTTGTATTGAATAAGGTAGAGCAGGGGTGCCCATTAGGTAGATCGCGATCTACCAGTAGATCGCAAAGCGAACACTGGTAGATCGCGATCGGCTCACTGACCTGTGTCCTGTCCTCCCGCGGTGCTCGTGTGGCTGAATGTATCAGGCACCGCAGACGGGGAGGAGAGGAGACTTGAAGCTGCTGCAGTGGAGGTAAGAAAAGACAGACAGGAGAGAGAAAGCAGAGAAAGTGAGAGAAGAGACAGCAGATAGAAACAGGGGAGAGAGAGGGGAGAGAGCGCGAGGAGAGAGAGAAGAGAGGGCCGGTTCACTCCACAAAGTCTGCGTTCGGCCTCTAGACCGCATTGGAACGCAAGCCGGCCGGCTCTCTGCATTCAGGGGCGGGAGGGGGCAGTCAATGTCACCGCAGCCACGCCCCCCGCCCTCAGTGTGATTGCCCGCACCCGGAATGCAGGCACATTAATGCCTGCATTCCGGTCCAGCGTGATTTGCAAAAATATTTTAAAATGCAGCATTTTTGCAGATCGCACTGGACCGAAAAGCAGGCACTAATGTGCCTGCATTCCTGATGCGGCAATTGGGGGCATGGCTGCGGTGCCATTGACTTCAATGCACTGCATGCCCCCTCCCGGCCCTGAATGCAGGTGCTTTTTCGTTGGTAGATCTCATTAAGCTTGTCAATTGAAAAGTAGATCTCCAGACGAAAAATTGTGGGTGCCCCTGAGGTAGAGAATAAAGCTGTGGCTTCCTTCCTGTTTTCCAAGCCATGTGCAGCATGCATATCTGACTGTGTGCTTGTGTTTCTCTGTGAGGCTATGCAAGAAGTTCCAACAGAAATGTCACTTATTCCCATTAAATTAACCTACAGTATGCTTCTTACTTTTGATGATCTTTTGCCCAGGAAAAACATACTTACAAGCCCAACGAATCCTGCGTTGTCCTTTTCGCCCTCTCTGCTCTTCCCCTGCTTGTCCCATCCCACACGATGGGATGGGACAAGCAGGAGAAGAGCATCTCTGTTTATTTTGTCATTGGGAGCCAGCCAGGTTGCTGTAGTCAGCCCCTTGATGATGTTACACCAGACGAAGGATGCCGCTTTGAGGAAGTCTGCCGCTTTGAGGAAGTCTGCCGCTTTGAGGAAGCTTCCAACAGCCTCCTGGTATATATAACGATGGTATCCCAGGAGGATGCTGCAGGAGGCTTCATGTCAGCTTTGCTTAGCCAAGAATGGCATCTGGAGGTGGGTTGACGATAAATAAAAAGGTAAATAAAAACTTTTTTGTTTAAAAGGTTCACTTTCTTGTGTT
>NW_017306984.1:510573-523528 GCF_000935625.1 Nanorana parkeri | reverse complement strand
GTGGGATTGGGATGGTGGAAAATGAATTTTTAGAGTGAAGGTCTGCTTAAAAGGTAAACACACTTATATTATGACTTCCTTCTGATGGTGTCCAATGATTTTACCACCTGCCTCGGCTGTCAGGGACATTTGCTTGACATCTCTGCAAACCAGGGGATACATTTAAAAAACATTTCACCTAGCCATATGCAGTTCTCAATTAATTCCTATGCTCAGAAATAAAGAAATGCTATTTGTTTCTTTATTTTTTCTTACTTTTTTATCACTTTTTTTATTTATTTTCTACATTTTTAGCTTGTCGTTTACTTTTTTTTATTTTTTTATCATTTTCTATCTTATTATTGTTTATTTTTTATAATTATTTCATTATTATTTTTTAATATTATTTTTACTTTTTAATGACTTTTTTTTATTTTTTTCATTTAATTATTATTTCTTATAATTTTTTTAATTTTTATAATTGTTTTATTATTTTTTATCAATTTTCTTTCACTTAACTTTATTGCTATCACACAGGAGAAAACAATCCCCTGTGTGATAGCAATTGGAGGTGACAGGTTCTCTTTATTGACCCTGTCACCTCCAAAACAGGAGTTCTAGCACAGCACTGGGCTAGAACTCCTGTCACAGCTGAGATGGGAAGCGCACAGCTCTCCCCTCTCACTGTGTACATCGGCGGCAGGGACAGGAGACAGACTCGGCGGCCGGGAGGAGGACAGGGTCCCGAAGACAGAGCCAGCAGAGAGAGGTAGGTGGGGGGTAGGACGGAGTCCCGAAGACAAAGCCAGCAGAGAGAGGTAGGTGGGGGGGAGCGCGGCGAGTGGAGGACGGACAGCAGCACACATTTTACAAGTGATTGCACCGACATCGCCGCAATCACTTGTTAACGAGCGAGTGGATTCCCCCCACTACATTTAGACCTGCCTTCCCAAAGCAGAACTAAATGTAGAAGGCAACTTAACGTCCGTCGCCCGCAACTGTATGTCCCGGCCGTCGGGGGACTCCACACCGCTGCCGCCCAGAGGCCTGGCCTTGGTGGCCTTGTGGGGAATCCGGGCCTGTGCTCCTCGGCTCCATCTAGTGGCAGGAATTCTGTGTGAACGGCATTCATCCAGCATGTGGCTGGGCTGAAGTTTTTTAAAACAACCTCTACATTTTTTCTAACATTTTCAAGTGTGTTTGTTTTGGCAGAAATTTATTATTAATATTATTATTACTATTCAGGATTTATATCAACAGTTTGAGCAGCATTTTACAAAATGGAGGAAGACAGTTCAGTTACAATACAATTTCAGTACGGGAGGGTTAGGAGGTCCCTGCTCGTTAGTAGATGCAATGACATGACTGGTAGGGCAGAGGTTTATGTTTATAGTTATTTTTTTTTTAGTTTCAAAAGATTTTTATTTTTCATAGTTATTTGTGAAGCATATGTATACCTAATTACTAAAATCTCATATGAGCTTTAACATAAAGCGTTGTCTTTATTAAAATTATTCCTGTTGAACTGCCATGAAGGCCCTTGTTCAGTCACTTTCTGTTATGAGGTGCTCCTCGATAGAAAGCTGAGCAGAAATAAATAGGTGGTAGTTTTCCAAAGGCAAACATCCAAAATGTAAGTATAAATGTCTAATTTCTAAATATAAATGTATACAGGTTACTATAGTTCCAGTTTAAGTAATAATCAAGAAAACATTTGAGTAAATACACGCATTTGTAGAAAAATAAATATATCGCGAGATAGTACAAAACAATGTCCATATAATCAAATTTCAATGAGGCTACAAGAAGGGACAACTCAAGCAAGTAAAATGAACCAACAGATGGATCCAGACCGTCCCATGCAGGGAGGTCAAACATGAAATATGCTCAATAATAGAGTGTGCAGACTGATTTTTTTCTTTTAAATAACTGTCAGGTGGGAGATGACAGTATGCTCTGACACTAAGACACTAAGCAGTTTACAGTTGGGATAATAGCAACTTTCAAAAATTGATCTGGCACGTGCATCTGGGGGTTGGGAGGCAGGGGTGATGAGGGGGGATGGAGGAGGGGTGTTGGGGAAAGAGGGGGGGGTTGTTTGGGGAAGATGTTATGTATAATCGTTAATTGATGTATTAAGATTGTGCCCCCACTTCGGTGGGAGATGTTTGTAAGAATGTATGCCTACCTGAAAAATTAATAAATAGTATTTTTAAAAAAAAATTACAACAGGTGGTCAGAAACCGAAAGAAAAATTGAACACTAGCATAAACATGTGGGGTGGAGAGAAAGAGGGAGAGGGGGAGAGAAAGGGAGAGGGTAGAGGGAAAAAGCAAACACATATACAGGCAGGGAACATTCTGTTAGATGAAAGAGAAGAGAGGAAGATGGATGATGTGCTGCTGCTCTTTCTTTGTCCAATCAGAAAACTGGGGCATTCTAAAGGAAGCTGTGCTGCCACTGCAGTGAAAAACAAGCTGTGGCAGGGTATTACTGAATCACATAACTGGCTACACAGAATTACAAATCTCTTGGCAGCTAAAACAGTTCCCATATATGTATTTTATCTGCGTAATTAGTTGCTTAAAACTGTGGGATTTTATAGCTTCTCTAAGACATTTTTTTTTATTCCACTTGCACTGCTAATACGCAGTATACTTGCATTCACTCCATGAATAGCTTCTTTTACACATTCCATCCCCTCAGTTTATACACAGCAGGATTTTCAACGTTTCCACTTCTGGCTGCAGCGTATGGTCGCTGCTCTGCAGCAGGGGGAAAAGGAAATAGTCTTCAGCTTTTTGAAATACACTGTGCTTATAATAGAAAAAGAGAAGACTGCAGACAGCTGAACATTCAGCCTCTCACCTCGGCCACCTCAAACAACAACAAATCTTCTGATGAATCAGGAATATGGATCTCACTTACTCGGGACTGCAAAGCCACCGTTGATCCCAAACTCCCCCTGAAGCCTCAGCGTTATGGATATTTTCTGCTGAGTAAGTTTTCCATTGAGGAACTCCTGAAAAGTTAAACACCTCTATGTGTGCAGAGGCTTTGTGCTGACGCAGCTTGCAGTAGAGAGAAAAATGTCCATTTTTTGTAAATGCTAAGAAGGTTTTAGGAATCAATATCTGTCTTACTATAGGAACAGCATGGAGCTAAGATTTATTTTTTTCCACATTTATTTTTTTATTTTTTTCCACATAAGATGCTGTGATTTAATGACTGCTGGGCTATCTTGTTAGAAGAGCAGAGCTTCATCAGCAGGCTGTCAGAATATTTAATAACAGCAGGGTTCATCTGTTCTTTGGCTCTTTGGCTTTTATTTATTACTAGCCACACTGTCAATTCTAGGATGGGAATGTTTGTGGCTATTGACTACATTCTTATCTAAGTGTTAAATTTAAGAATAAATTCTTGGTTTCAGGAGTCTAGTTTTTGCATTTTCAAGTTTCGAACCCAAGTCATCCATTTTTGTTCCCTTGCAGCATATAGTTTATAAGATAATTACTAATTATGCTCAGAATAACTTATTGCATGGCTGAGATTCCAGTAACTGTTGAAGATGTAGTCAATAGTCTGACTATTGATAATGGCTGTTCGATCACTGGATTTCCACTGTATGCCAAATGGCTCCATATGGATCCTGATTTCAGTTTAAAATAATACAGAGAGGAAGGAGGGGGGTGGATAGGGTGACCCTAGAAAAGGGTTTTAAAGCTTTTTTACATGGGTGTCCAAAACTGAACTCATGTTTTTCTACAGAAGTGGGGTAAAAGGTGGTAGTACGATGAACGGCAGAATGGGACAATATATGGACTATTGGTCTTTATTTAAGCCCTCAGGGGCAGGGCCCTCCTTACCATCTTGTTTTGAATTGCATTGTAATGTCTTCCTTATATTGTGAAGCGCAAACTGTTGGCGCTATATAAATCCTGTATAATAATAATTTAAGGCTTTGTTAGGATTAGAAAAAAACTCAAATGCTTCATTTTTTTCTTGCACCATTCTGACATCAACAATATATGGACTATTGCGCTTTATGTAAGGTTGTATTAGGTTTATACAAGAAAAACTCAATTGCTGCATTTTCTTTTTGCCCCATTCTGACATTTACAATATATAGACTATTGCTTTGTATGTAAGGCTGTATTAGGTTTATACCTAAAAACTCAACTGCTGCATTTTTTTCTTGCACCATTCAGACACTGACAATACATGGACTATTGCTTTGTATGTAAGGCTGTACTAGGATTATAAAAGAAAAACTAAACTGCTGCATTTTTTTCTTGCACCATTCTGACATTGATCTATTCCATGAAGTTGGTACATACAACAGTTGTCTATGCATTGTTCTCTATCTCCTCCTGTCTCTTTTTACACAAAAGTAATAAATAGGGATATAAAGCAAAGGCACCATGTGCACGTAGTCTTAATGCATTTTTATTGTAGATTATACAGTCTTTGCACTTTTAACCATATCTGCATCTTTTTTTTGCTCTGTCCAGTATATCAACTGAAAGTATCAGTCACCAGTAACCAGAAATCACTTATGGAAGGAACCTTAGCATCTGGATTTAAAGTATATGTCAGCTACTACTGGAAGCTGCTTTAACAACGGCAACAATAAATCAAGAAGGTTTTACGAAGTCATTGCTTTCAAGTAATTAAACAGACAGGGCTCAGCTTTGGGACTCCCGTCAAGTTCTTACTTTAATGAAGCAGAAATCGAGCAGCTGCCTGGATTGGTTTGGCGGAGGCAGAATCCTGCCCCTCCAGAAATGTGCCTGATAGAATTCTATTGATCAGTGTGGTGTTCGCCTTACGCAGTAGTGAGTGGTGCTCTCTACCTGATCACTTGTTCAGTGAAGAGGTACATAGAGGATGTTCTTCCTTACCTGCACATCTGGACTATAAGCATCAGCACCACTAAGCTGAGAACTCTAATGTCAGATCACACCTCAAAGATACAACACAACTGGAATAATGGATCTTCTCAAAGCTTTTGTCAGCATTATCATTTTCTGGTTTCATTCTTGTAAAGGAACAAGACTGCAAAGTGGTAAGTACAATATATACACTTAGACAATGCATAGTATTTCTACATTTGATGCCGATCATATTGATTTCTCAACCTATACTTGTTGGATTTCACTTTTCCTTATGCAGCTGTGTCCTTATTCTAACATAAATATGTTTCTGAAAATCGAGTTTGATTAATATCGAATTTTTCCTTTGAATGTATTTATTGAGTTATTGATTGAACTACAGGTGCATTTATTGTTAAAGTGTCTGTAAACCCGATCACTAAAGCCTCATATAAGTATTAACATGAAGGTCTTTTGTTCAGTCTCATCCTGTTATAGGGTGACAACACTTTGTCCCTGTCCTATAATTGTTCTCCTGCGTTGTTACCCAGGCTTGCGTTGGAGACCACATGTGTTGCTTTTAACACCCATTTTGCAGGCATGGTCCACTGTTGTACCTAGTAGGAAAACCTGTTATAGGTTTTCCTACTATGTGCATACATATATACAGGAAGTGGCTGAAAAGAGGCTGCAGGAGTTAAGTAGCACTGAGATGCAACATATTGCAAAACCAATATTTTTATTAAAAATAAAAATTGATTGTATACGCCGTGCATTAGAAATCTAAATGTAATTAAGTTAGTATTTGCATCTACTTTGATGTTCTGCAAAATGCATTGCCTCATAGCAGCCACTATGAATTAATGTTCCATTTTGCCTGACCACTTATAATGTGTTACCCAATGGATGTGCTACCCCCGAGACCAACCCATTTTCTGAATATTAATCTCTGACCACTTATAACTCACGAAAGAGAAAATCCAGCAAGTTGATATGGGTTAGAATACTTTGCACATCTTCAGTGCCTCTTTGTACTGCCTCAGTAGGGTTTCCAAACACTTGTAATATGTAAATGCACCTTTGCTTGTGGATTGCCTTACTTACTGGCAGCAGTGACAGGTGCTGCATGCACCATTGTGAGAGTCTTTTGAGCAGCTCAGGTTATATTTAAGCATTTCACAGGCTCTCACAGTTCCCTCACAGATGTAATTTAGCTGGATGTGTCTCCGGTAGAATTCCCCTACAAATATGTGCTTGGCAGAGAAATCAGTGTATGAAATGAGTCACTAAATGTAGATTTGCACAACTTCAAAATAAATAAAAGTAAAATAAATAATCTCTAGATTATGTAACCTTCTAGGATCATTTAGTTGCATTATAGGTATTCTGTTTAATATTTAAAAAACAATCTGATCACCAACATTTTTTGGGCCACTAGTAATTGTGTACTATGAATATAATGCCGTGTGTGCAGCAGTGACCCCCTCGCAATTGGTGAGTGAAAATTGTGTGGGGGCGAGTGGAATGTCATCGATGGGACACTACCACCACGGCGATTGCTCACTTCTGTTCTCTCTTCTCCTCGGCGGCTGCAGCTGCCGAGGAGGAGAAGAGAGAACAGAAGCGAGCGATCGCCGCAGCGGTAGTGTCCCATCCCTGGTCCTGCCGGTGGCGCACCCCCTCGATGACATTCAGTTCGGCTGTCTTCCCTTCAGCTGTCTTCTGCAGCTTCCTCTGCCCACCTCAGCTGCCGTAGGCTGGAAGGAAGACTGCAGAGACACTGTTGGCCCGGCCAGAAAGTTATGCAGCAGGGGAAATAAAGTTTTATCTCTGTACATGGAGGATCTCTGTCCCACCCCCCACCACCACCACGAGGAGAAAGAAGAGGGCATCTGAATACCATCAACTAAGTGCACTGTAAGTCCATTTTTTTCTTCCTTACACCGCTGACCTCGGCACTGTGCGCCACACTGTCCTCTGCACTGTCTATCACACTGACCTATGTACTGTGCATCACACTGACCTCTGTACTGTGCGTTACATCACTGACTTCTGTACTGTGCGTTACACTGACCTTTGTACTGTATGTTACATTACTGACCTCTGTACTGCTGACCTCTGTACTGTGCATTACATCACATAAAGAAAACTATGGAATAAAAGATATAAATTACCACTGATGTCTATGGGAAACACAGAGAGATAAACAGCATTAAGGCTGTAATGGCACTTGTTAACCAGCAGTACATTTGGCTAATAAACTATAGGAAAGTGTGTGCAGAGATGGTGAGAGGAAACAGAAGATTTACTAGAGATGAGCAAACTTGAAAGGTTTGATCAGCTCTGGTGTTTCAAAATTTTTGCAAAAAATTGTGGCGAATGCTTTGGAAAGTCCCAAGGGTAGAAGGGTGGGGGAACTGGTGTCAGTGGCAGCTAAGGGTGCCCAGGCAATAGCTGAAGCAGATATAAGGCAGAAATTGCCTTTGGAGCAGCCTTTGGCTCCTTTCTCCCAGAAGGCTTTTAGGAATCTGAACAGGCAAAGATACCATTGAATTTACAATACATCCAAATTCAAAAAAATTTGATCCAAATCTATAAAATTTCTGCTATAGTCCAAGAAACATGAAACCATCTCTCCTGTAGGTCTGTGCAGTTAAAACGCATGAATATAGACCAGGCAGTATACAGTACATCCTGTAACAGCACATTACAGCAGTAATGTTTGCTAAAATAATTGCATGACAAGGGGCACCGCTTGAAAAGGTGCCATCATTTATATGTGCCTACAGCAGCATGTCATCTAAATACAGCTAATGCTAGCATAGCCACAGAAGTACTCATATACAGCATAATTGCACTCTGATTTATTGGGATTGGTTTACTAAAGGCAAATCTGCTCAGTTTGCAAGGGCATTTTCCCTTAGCTTAGAGAATGTGGTGAAAAATCACTTTGGAAAGAATACCCAATCACAAAGAATAATAAAATAAATATATTTTTGCTTGCGCAAGATTGCATGATGGAAGTCAGCAGAGCTTCATCCCATTCACTAAGCTAAGTGAAAACTCCCTTGCAAAGTGCACAGCCTGTTTGCACTGGTAAATCAATCCCGCTGACAAGACATTCTCTTTTACCACTGTAGATTGTAACTGGTTTAACTAAGGTCATAGGTATAGCAAAAATGAAAAAATGCAACCAAACTAGGCTTCAGCAATTAATATATATGTGAGTTTCCCAAACTGATTGTAAAAGTAAGGCTACACATATGACAATTTAATCAGCCCTGTCCACTAAAGTAGATACATTTCTCTCTACATAGGTTTCCAGTCCAAGTTTATAAATTAGGGCTTTGGCTTAGTTGACTCACTTATTATATTTTATTATTATAGTACCTTTTTCCAACATCTGGTTTTCTCTTCTATCCTTTTACCTTCATTCAGTGGCAGACCTAAGGAACTAAAGGGCCCTGGTGCAAGATTTATTCTCGAGGCCCCCTCTTCCTGCTCCCAAGAGGGGGTGCCGGGAACTGGATCTCACTGGCCCCCTAACCCCCCCAGCTCTCTCTACACAAAAGTAGCTTACACTCTAATGTCCCCCCATAGTCACACACTATTATTTCACATTCATATAGCTCTGACATATACCGTAGTACTGTACAGAGGAGCTTACACTCTAATACAGAATGCCATCATCTGTAGAAGACTACAAAGCCCAGCAATACATTATAAAGCAATGCAGAATAATAGTATATGAATTTGGTACATACTCTGTTCTGCCTCTCTGCTCTGGAATGCCGGCCTGATGTCTTGTGCAGAGGGTCTCAGGAGGGATGCGGCGGGCCGCAGGAGGGGTACAGAAGGTCTCAAGAGGGGGAGCTGTGTGGGCGGCAAATCGCTGTAAGCAGGTGCCAGGTGGTTCTACGCAGGACATAACGCAACAGAATCAATTTGAAAATGTTTATTTCTGAGCTGTGGTCAGTTATAAGGCAGAGTGCAGAGGTCAGCGGTGTAACGCAGAGTGCAGAGGTCAGCGGTGTAACGCAGAGTGCAGATGTCAGCGGTGTAACGCAGAGTGCAGAGGTCAGCGGTGTAACGCAGAGTACAGAGCTCAGCGATGTGACGCAGAGTACAGAGCTCAGTGTTGTGATGCAGAGTACAGAGCTCAGCGGTGTGACGCAGAGTACAGAGCTCAGCGGTGTGACGCAGAGTACAGAGCTCAGCGGTGTGACGCAGAGTACAGAGGTTAGGGTGTGACGCACAGGGCAGACGTCAGGATGTGACGCACAGTACAGAGGTCAGCAGATGTGACGGAGAAAGAACAAGAACTTACAGTGCACACAGATGTTATACAGGTGCTCTGCCCTCTTTCTCTCCAGGTGGTGGTGGGGGGGTGTCCTGCATTTACTATGTTGAAGCCCCCAGTAGACTCCTTGTGTCTTCTCCCCAGCCAGGTCCCGCTCTCCTGTAGTCTCCAGCCAATAGTGATGCTGCAGTCTTCCTCCTATAGCAGCTGAAGTGGGCAGAGGAAGCTGCAGGTGGCCGCCGGGCAGCCCGATCACTGAAGCAGAGACATAGTAGTGACAGCTGAACAGATTCTTCTCCTCCTTGGCCGCTCTGTGGCTGCAGCGACTGATGAGGAGAAGAATCTGTTCAGCTGTCACTACCATGTGCCTGCTTCAGTGATCAAGAGTGGCAATCATTCTTCTCAGCTCTCTCGTCTCAATGAGAGGAGAGAGCTGAGAAGAGTGATCGCTGCTGCCGCTGCCTACAATCCCCGGCCTACAATCCCCGGGACGTACCTCAGTGGGCCCCTCAAACACCTTGTGCCCCAGGGGGGCTGCACCGCCAGTAGTTCCGCCCCTGCCTTCATTGCTTATTCACTCTCATTCTCTCACATAGTTCTTTCTTTTCATACTATTTTCATTGTTGTCTCTCCACAATTCTTTCTTCTTCCTCTTTTCCTAGCACAGTTTTTTTAATTCTCTTAGATATCGAGGAAGTGGTTGGGGTTCACAATGAAAATACAGCTGACTGCCTTAATTATAGGTTTCGACGTTTCCCTGCAAATGATATGTTACTGTATTTCTGGCTCCTGTATTCTGCCAGTGTGTTGTGAAACTTGCTGATACATATTTTACATTGTTTGATCTATATACATTTTTTCTATTGTTTTATTTACAAAAACAGTAATAAGTTTAGATTTCCTATGCCGTCTGTCCTAATCTTTAAAAATCAATTTGGGCTCTGTAATACGTTTGACAAGGTCATAATTGTGATCCAGATAAAGTTCTCTAGCTTCCGAGTGAGGTTCCTAAAGCACACACACCAAGCTCTTTACCTTTTGGCATTGCCTGAACAGAAGCCATTGTAGCCCCTACAACAATGCTTTGGTATGTGGTCATGTGACTGACGCCAGAAGGCACCAGGAGAATAAATTGCAGAAAATATAAGCACTGCAGTGCTTCCCATTACCATTTATAGATTTGGATTTTTCTTTTCCGTGTTACCATGACCAAGTTCTCATCTTTGATGCACTTCTGGCTTTACTTTTTCTGTGGCTCCATGTCTAAAATAAGTACCAGAGCTGTGTTACCAGGGTTTGCACATACATACTAGGAGTCAGTTACATTTGAAGTGTAGGAGGAGACCCAAGTACCCGGAAGAACCGCACACAAGCACAGAAAGAACATGCAGATTGTGTCATGGCTTGGATTCAAACCAAGGACCTCAGTGTTGCATAGCATAAGTGCTAACTACTAAGGAACTGTGCTTCCCCCTTCTGGTCATTTAAAGAGCAATTTTTTGTCACTTTGTTGTTTTTATATTTATTGTCAAACTAAATTTTGTTAAATATGTTTCCGTCTTCATTTTATTAAGTACAACCTTTCAGAGCACCCATTCTTCCAGAAAAGATATCTCAGCACCTCTTTTACTATTTATGAATGTAAGGAATCAAGCCAGTTTGGATAGGGTTGTGCTTTTAATATAGGTCTTTTTCAGATTCATGGTTTAAATGGCCACACACAGAGGTACAAAGATTCAAGAATACCTGAAATTTGGAAGAACAGGGACTCCAAAAAAGATAAATCATTGTAGCTGGGTTACATTATATGGTCATTTTAAATACAAATAATGTTTATTGGACTTTTTGTCTGTAACAAAATGTTATGGAATTGATTTACTACAGCAGTAGAGCATGTTCATGTTGCAAAAGGAATTTTCACCTAGCTTAGTGAATGAGGTCAAGCTAAGTGAAAAAATCACCTAACATCCATATGTTACTCGGCATTATGTCAAAATAAATGGGTTAGTAACACACCCTAATGTCCTAGAATCACAGATGATGTGTGTCGCCTTAGTATGTCGGGGTACCATTCAAAATTAATGTTATGTGTGGTACCGCAACACAAAAGTGTGATTCAGGACATCATAAAGCGATAAAAACTGTTACATCAAGCATGTCAAAGGCCAAAACTCCAGCAAAACATTACTTCATGGCAAATAGTAAAGTAATGATTGGAAATCTGTGCTCACTGAAAGTAAACTATAGCTTCAATTTGAAAACAGATAATTTGGATGCTGTTGGTTGCAATATCAATATAAGACTAGGAACAGGATACATAACTGGGGGAATGTGGATTACTGTGCTTGTCTCTCAGGAGATTTGTAAATCTGACAGGTACAAAAATACAAAAATTAGAGAGGTGTTGAATGGAGTGTTATTATACTAATGATACTGTGTATGTTTTCTATTTTACTGCTACTACCAGAGGATAAGATGCATAAACCAGGTATGTTTCTATTAACTAAGAGTTTCAAGATTGGAATGCAAATTGAAAAACTCAACTGTTGACAGAGGTTCTGATACTTTGTGATGGTTGTATATACTCATAAATAAGAATATGGACACTGGCACGCCAGATGCAGATCAGATGCGTCTATTTATTAACGTAAATGCAGCATATCACACTTGGTGCAACATTTCAGGGTCTCGCAGGAACCCAAAACATTGCACCAAGTGTGATATGCTGCATTTACGTCAATAAATAGACACATCTGATCTGCATCTGGAGTGCCAGTGTTCATATTGTTATTTATGCATAGAGACGGTTGTCATTCGTCAACCACCGTCGCACCCACCTAATCTACATGGAAGAAGCGATCAGGAGTGAGATGGGTACATGGATTGTAGGGTGTATGTACTCAATCACGTTGTTTGTGATCAGGCAATAATCTGTTACAAATGAACCTATGGGGTCTATTAACGAAGCAGCCGAAGGATCTAGCCGTAGCTTAGGCTGATCCTTCGGCTAGCTTTGGCCCCAGGACCCCTTCGGTTCAGTAGAACCGAAGGGCTGCTGTACGGGCTATTCACTATATCCCGTACAGCTCCCGAAGTCAGCTGGGGGGGGGTTAGTCGAGCCGAAGGCCGACAGCCTGCTTCTGACAGCTGGGCGGAGCCAGCCGTGATCTTACGGCTGGCTTCGGCCACTTGCAGAGAGATCAGCATCCCTGGTTACCAGCTAACCAGGGACACTGATCTCCAGACAGCCTAACTCTCCCGGGCACTCCGGGAGTCTCCCACTCCCGGACGCCCAGGAGAGAAACACTGCTTTTTCTTTTTTATTCTAAAACAGAGCTGTTGGCTGACGTCAGAATAACAAAACAAAAAAATTTCACCATAGGAATGCCTTGCTAGATTCCTATTGGCTATTTCAATTTGCAATAGCCAATAGCAAACTAGCTATTGCACCCACCCACTGCTGCAGTTCTCCATCAGGTCCCCACTAGTGATTGACAGCAGCAGAGGGCAGGTACAATAGCTAGTGTGCTATTGGCTATTGCAAATTGAAATAGCCAATAGGAATCTAGCAATGCATTCCTATGGTGAAAAAAAATTTCTTCTTTTTTTGTGACGGCAGCAAAACTGCCGGCCAATAGAAAACAGTTGGGTGGAGCTAGCTGTCACTGCTAGCTCCGCACAATCATTTTCTATTTATTTTTTTCCACTTTTTTAACTATTTTTCTGTTCTGCTCGGTCCCACAGCGGGACCGAGCAGAACAGCCGAGCCGGATGCCGCTCCGGGATTTCAGCTATTCACTCACCG